>NW_025411498.1:0-4555 GCF_002201575.2 Neomonachus schauinslandi | reverse complement strand
CCCGCCCTTGCCCCCTCCCAGCTAAGTAATCTGCTGGGGTTTGCTCTCCGGGGCTTTTGTTCCCTGCGAGCTTTCCGTACAGCTTTGGAGGCGGAGAGTGAAAATGGCGGCCTCCCAATCTCCGCCCCGGAGGAGCCGAGAACTTGGGTCCCGCTTCTCAGTGAGCCCCCAGAGAAAAGCCGTCAGTCACTCCCGTCTCCCCGGTCTCCAGCCGCACTCCGTGCTCACCCGGCCTGTGACCGCGCGTTTCTATCTCTGGCACCCGACCCTGGGTGGAGTCTCCAAACCCAGCAGATCCCTGCGGCGCACTCCCCCGCGGCTCCTCCCGGGGGAGGAAGGTGAGTCTCCCCGGATCTGCCGCTTGTTGGGTCCCTGCTGGAGGAGCAGGGGCCCGACTGTGCCGCGGATCATGGTTTATGGCAACCCCGAGCTGAGAGCCCGCGCCTGGGCTCCGCCTCTGCAGCCAGCTTCCCTGCTCCGATACCTGGGAGCTCTGCCACACTCAGGCACCCCCGGTCTTTCTGTGACCCGTGGGTCCTGAGACCACACTGTCCCGGAGGGTTCCACCCCCCGCTTAGCCACCAGAGTGACGTCCCTCGGCGGAGCAGACTTTTAAAAGTTCCGCTCTGCGGCTCTATCACTTGCCAGAAGCGGCCGCCGGAGGCCCCTCCCCCGCCGTCTATCCTCCCGAATATCGCCTCGGATTCACTTCTCCACACGTCCTACCTTCCAGAAAGTGGTCGCTTTTCTGATGAGAGAGTTGTTGCTCTTCTTTTCTTCGACCTCCTGTTGAGTTTGTAGGTGTTCAGAATGGTTTGATCTCTATCCAGCTGAATTCCTGAGAGGGACGAAATCCAGGTCTCCTACTCCTCCGCCATCTTGCTCCCTCCTTGATTACATTTCAAGGACTGGGAATAATCCATGTTCTTATTTTCACAGATGTGGACTGGGGAAGGCCCGCATCCCTTCCCAGAAAGTGGCAGTCCACCAGCTGTTATTTCCCTGACTGGTCCTCAGTGGCTCTGTTTTCTCTCTGGGATTCTTGGTTCTGTCCTCTGAGTCATCCTTTTTTCATGGAAGGTGGCACTGTTTGCGGGTGAGTAGCTTCATCAGACTGCTTCCTGCCAATGGCATTAGGGAAGCCTCATAATCTCCTTTCATTTTGTACTTTCTCCTTTTGCTCCATGCAGCAGTATTTTTTCAAAACTTGTCTTCTGTGAATTTTCTGGGCATTCACTCCAAAGACACAAGCCACATCTACTGATCTTTTCAAGTCAATCACTTCTTTGTGTTGGCCACGGCTGAGCTGTTTGAGAGATGACACCTGAGTGGAGTGGTGAGGCAGATCTTGAAGCTATCGAGAGGACCCTTTGTGGGACTGAATTTTCTAGCCCTTTGATCTTTCCAAAGTGCATCTGCCACAGTGATACAACAATTGATACAGAGGACAGGCAAAGGGGAAACATGTATATGGGAATCCTTAAAGGAGAGAAGAAAGAATAAGATAACATTAAAATGGTTTCATTTTAAACTGCTTTCATTTTGGGGACGCCTGGGTGGCTCAGTTGGTTAAGCGTCTGCCTCCAGCTCAGGTTGTGATCCTGGGGCTCCGGGCCAGAGCCTTGCATCAGGCTCCTTACTCAGTGGGGAGCCTGCTTTTCCCTCTGCCTGCTGCCCCCACCCCCCACCGCTTGTTCTCACAGGCTCTCTTTCTCTGACAAAATCTTAAAAAAAACCCAATAAAACAAAAACCCAAACCTTGCTTTCATTCTTTTTTCTTTTTTTGAGTTCTCCCAAACTTCTTTTTTTTTATTCTTATGTTAATCTCCATGCATTACGTCATTAGTTTTAGATATAGTGTTCCATGATTGATTGTTTGTGCATAACACCCTGTGTTCCATGCAGAATGTGCCCTCCTCAATACCCACCACCAGGCTAACCCATCCTCCCACCCCCCTCCCCTCTAGAACCCTCAGTTTGTTTTTCAGAGTCCATCGTCTCTCATGGTTCATCTACCCCTCCGATTTCCCCCGCTTCATTCTTCCCCTCCTGCTACCTTCTTCTTCTTCTTTTTTTTTTCTTAACATATATTGCATTATTTGTTTCAGAGGTACAGATCTGAGATTCAACAGTTTTGCACAATTCACAGCGCTTACCAGAGCACATACCCTCCCCAGTGTCTATCACCCAGTCACCCCATCCCTCCCACCCCACCCCCCACTCCAGCAACCCTCAGTTTGTTTCCTGCAATTAAGAATTCCTCATATCAGTGAGATCATATGATACATGTCTTTCTCTGTTTGACTTATTTCGCTCAACATAATACCCTCCAGTTCCATCCACGTCGTTGCACATGGCAAGATCTCATTCCTTTTGATGGCTGCCTAATATTCCATTTTGTATATATACCACATCTTCTTTATCCATTCATCTGTCGATGGACATCTTGGCTCTTTCCACAGTTTGGCTATGGTGGACATTGCTGCTATAAACATTGGGGTGCACGTACCCTTTCGGATCCCTACTTTTGTATCTTTGGGGTAAATACCCAGTAGTCCAATTGCTGAATCATATGGTAGCTCTATTTTCAACTTTTTGAGGAACCTCCATACTGTTTTCCAGAGTGGCTGCACCAGCTTGCATTCCCACCAACAGTGTAGGAGGGTTCCCCTTTCTCCACATCCCCGCCAACATCTGTCATTTCCTGACTTGTTAATTTTAGCCATTCTGACTGGTGTGAGGTGGTATCTCATTGAAGTTTTGATTTGGATTTCCCTGATGCTGAGCGATATTGAGCACTTTTTCATGTGTCTGTTGGCCATTTGGATGTCTTCTTTGGAAAAATGTCTGTTCATGTCTTCTGCCCATTTCTTGATTGGATTCTTTGTTCTTTGGGTGTTGAGTTTGATGAGTTCTTTATAGATTTGGATACTAGCCCTTTATCTGATATGTCATTTGCAAATATCTTCTCCCATTCTGTCAGTTGTCTTTTGGTTTTGTTGACTGTTTCCTTTGCTTTGCAAAAGCTTTTTATCTTGATGAAGTCCCAATAGTTCATTTTTGCCCTTGCTTCCCTTGCCTTTGGCAATGTTTCTAGGAAGAAGTTGCTTCGGCTGAGGTCAAAGAGGTTGCTGCCTGTGTTCTCCTTTAGGATTTTGATGGACTCCTGTCTCACATTGAGGTCTTTCAACCATTTGGAGTCTATTTTTGTGTGTGGTGTAAGGAAATGGTCCAGTTTCATTCTTCTGCATGTGGCTATCCAATTTTCCCAACACCATTTGTTGAAGAGACTGTCTTTGTTCCATTGGACATTCTTTCCTCTTTGTCAAAGATGAGTTGACCATAGAGTTGAGGGTCCATTTCTGGGCTCTCTATTCTGTTCCATTGATCTATGTGTCTGTTTTTGTGCCAGTACCATGCTGTCTTGATGATGACAGCTTTGTAATAGAGCTGGAAGTCCAGAATTGTGATGCCGTCAGCTTTGCTTTTCTTTTTCAACATTCCTCTGGCTATGCGAGGTCTTTTCTGGTTCCATACAAATTTTAGGATTATTTGTTCCATTTCTTTGAAAAAAGTGGATGGTATTTTGATGGGGATTGCATTGAATGTGTAGATTGCTCTCGGTAGCATTGACATCTTCACAATATTTGTTCTTCCAATCCATGAGCATGGAATGTTTTTCCATTTCTTTGTGTCTTCCTCAATTTCTTTCATGAGTATTTTATAGTTTTCTGAGTACAGATCCTTTGTCTCTTTGGTTAGATGTATTCCTAGGTATCTTATGGTTTTGGGTGCAATTGTAAATGGGATTGACTCCTTAATTTCTCTTTCTTCTGTCTTGTTGTTGGTGTATAGGAATGCCACTGACTTCTGTGCATTGATTTTATATCCTGACACTTGACTGAATTCCTGTATGAGTTCTAGCAGTTTTGGGGTGGAGTCTTTGGGGTTTTCCACATAAAGTATCATATCATCTGCAAAGAGTGAGAGTTTGACTTCTTCCTTGCCAATTTGGATGCCTTTGATTTCTTTTTGTTGTCTGATTGCTGTGGCTAGGACTTCCAATACTATGTTGAATAGCAGTGGTGATAGTGGACATCCCTGCCGCGTTCCTGACCTTAGGGGGAAAGCTCTCAGTTTTTCCCCATTGAGAATGATACTCGCTGTAGGTTTTTCATAGATGGCTTTTATGATATTGAGGTATGTATCCTCTATGCCTATACTCTGAAGAGTTTTGATCAAGAAAGGATGCTGTACTTTGTCAAATGCTTTTCCTGCATCTATTGAGAGGATCATATGATTCTTGTTCTTTCTTTTGTTAATGTATTGTATCACATTGATTGATTTGCGGATGTTGAACCAACCTTGCAGCCCAGGGATAAATCCCACTTGGTCGTGGTGAATAATCCTTTTGATGTACTGTTGGATCCTTTTGGCTAGTATTTTGGTGAGAATTTTTGCATCCATGTTCATCAGGGATATTGGTCTGTAATTCTCCTTTTTGATGGGGTCTTTGTCTGGTTTTGGGATCAAGGTAATGCTGGCCTCATAAAAT
>NW_025411497.1:0-4556 GCF_002201575.2 Neomonachus schauinslandi | reverse complement strand
TACCTATTCTTCTGAAAGTGTACCAAAAACCAGAAATGGAAGAAAAAACTTCCAAACTCGTTTTATGAGGCCACCATTACTTTGATCCCCAAACCAGGTTAGAGACCCCATCAAAAAGGAGAATTACAGACCAATATCCCTGATGAAGATGGATGCAAAAAATTCTCACCAAAACACTAGCCAATAGGCTCCAACAGTACATTAAAAGGATTATTTACCACGACCAAGTGGGATTTATTCCTGGGCTTCAAGGTAGGTTCAACATCCACAAATCAAACAGTGTGATACAATACATCAATAAAAGGAAGAACAAGAATCATCTCAATAGATGCAGAAAAAGCATTTGACAAAGTACAGCATCCTTTCTTGATCAAAACTCTTCAGAGCGCAGGGATAGAGGGTACATACCTCAATATCATAAAAACCACCTATGAATAACCCACAGACAATATCAATCTTGGGGAAAAACTGAGAGCTTTCCCCCTAAGGTCAGGAACGTGGCAGGGATGTCCACTATCACCACTGTTATTCAACATAGTCCTAGAAGTCCTAGCCACAGCAATCAGACAACAAAAAGAAATCAAAGGCATCCAAATCGGCAAAGAAGTCAAACTCTCACTCTTTGCAGATGATATGATACTTTATGTGAAAAACCCAAAAGACTCCACCCCAAAACTGCTAGAACTCATACGGGAATTCAGTAAAGGGGCAGGATATAAAATCAATGCACAGAAATCAGTGGCATTCTTATACACCAACAACAAGACAGAAGAAAGAACTTAAGGAGTCGATCCCATTTACAATGCACCCAAAACCATAAGATACCTAGGAATAAATCTAAGCAAAGAGGCAAAGGATCTGTACTCAGAAAACTATAAAATACTCATGAAAGAAATTGAGGAAGGCACAAAGAAATGGAAACACGTTCCATGCTCATGGATTGGAAGAACAAATATTGTGAAGATGTCAATGCTACCTAGAGCAAGCTACACATTCAATGCAATCCCCCTCAAAATACCATCCACTTTTTTCAAAGAAATGGAACAAATAATCCTAAAATTTGTATGGAACCAGAAAAGACCCCGCATAGCCAGAGGAATGTTGAAAAAGAAAAGCAAAGCTGGCGGCATCACACACTGTCATCATCAAAACAGTATGGTACTGGCACAAGAACAGACACAGAGATCAATGGAACAGAATAGAGAGTGCAGAAATGGACCCTCAACTCTATGGTCAACTAATCTTTGACAAAGCAGGAAAGAATGTCCAATGGAAAAAAGACAGTCTCTTCGACGAATGGTGTTGGGAAAATTGGACAGCCACAGGCACATGCAGAAGAATGACACTGGACCATTTCCTTACACCACACACAATAATAGACTCCAATTGGTTGAAAGACCTCAATGTGAGACAGGAGTCCATCAAAATCCTAAAGGAGAACACAGGCAGCAACCTCTTTGACCTCAGCCTCAGCAACTTCTTCCTAGAAACATCACCAAAAGCAAGGGCAAAAATGAACTAGAGGGGCTTCATCAAGATAAAAAAGCTTTTCAAAACCAAAAGACAACCAACAGACTGGGAGAAGATATTTGCAAATGGCTTATCAGATAAAAGGCTAATATCCAAAATCTATAAGAACTTATCAAACTCAACACCCAAAGAACAAAGAATCCAATCCAAGCAGAAGACATGAACAGATATTTTTCCAAAGAAGACATCCAAATGGCCAACAGACACATGAAAAAGTGCTCAACATCGCTCGGCATCAGGGAAATCCAAATCAAAACCTCAATGAAATACCACCTCACACCAGTCAGAATGGCTAAAATTAACAAATCAGGAAGCGACAGATGTTGGCGGGGAGGTGGAGAAAGGGGAACTCTCCTACACTGTTGGTGGGAATGCAAGCTGGTGCAGCCACTCTGGAAAACCGTATAGATATTCCTCAAAAAGTTGAAAATAGAGTTACCCCACGACCCAACAATTGCACTACTGGGTATTTACCCCAAAGATACAAATGTAGCGATCCAAAATGGTAGGTGCACCCAGATTTTTATAGCAGCAATGTCCACAATAGCCAAACTGTGGAAAGAGCCAAGATGCCCATCGACAGATGAATGGATAAAGAAGATGTGGTACAAATATATAATGGGATATTATGCAGCCATCAAAAGGAATGAAATCTTGCCATTTCCAACGACGTGGTTGGAACTGGATGGTATTATGGTGAGCGAAAAAAGTCAATCAGAGAAACATATATCATATTATCTGACTGATATGAGGAATTCTTAATCTCAGGAAACAAACTGAGGGTTGCTGGAGTGGGGGGGGTGGGAGGGATGGGGTGGCTGGGTGATAGACATTGGGGAGGGTATGTGCTTTGGTGAGCGCTGCGAATTGTGTAAGACTGTTGAATCACAGACCTGTACCTCTGAAACAAATAATACATTATATGTTTATAAAAAAAGAAGATAGCAGGAAGGGAAGAATGAAGGGGGGGAATCGGAGGGGGAGACGAACAATGAAAGACTATGGGCTCTGAGAAGCAAACTGAGGGTTCTAGAGGGGAGGGCGGTAGGGGGATGGGTTAGCCTGGTGATGGGTATTAAAGAAGGCACATACTGAATGCAGCAGTGGGTGTTATACGCAATCAATCATGGAACAGTACATCAAAAAACTAATGATGTAAAAGGGTGCCTGGGTGGCTCAGTTGGTTAAGCGACTGCCTTCAGCTCAGGTCATGATCCTGGAGTCCCTGGATGGAGTCCCGCATCGGGCTCCTTGCTCAGCAGGGAGTCTGCTTCTCCCTCTGACTCTCCCCCCCCTCTCATGTGCTCTCTCTCAAGGAATAAAATCTTTAAAAAAAACAAAACCTAATGATGTAATGTATGGTGATTAACAAAACATGAAAGTTTAAAAATATATTAAGGAAAAAAAGACTCAATCCAAGAGAAGGCACAATAAGAGAAAAAATGGAACGAAGAACAGATGGGACAAATAGAAACCGACGAGCAAAGTGATAGATTTTAACTAGACTATATAAATAATCCCTTTAAAATGTAAATGGGCTACATCCCCATTTAAAAGTAAAAGATTTTCACAGATAGGATAACAAAGTAAGACCCAGCTATATGCTCCCTATAAGAAATGCAGTTTCAACATAAACAAACCTATCCATCTGCTTTCTGTTATACACCCAAGCTACTAAAGCTGGTAAGAAGAAATTCACTCAAATGGGCATATTATTGCTGCTGTAAATTCTTGGGATCCGTCTTTTCATTCTAACTCCCCATGCAAATATTTCAAGACTTTCAACACGCAAGCTACATAGGGGACATCTAGGCTTTATAACCAAATTAACAGCAAAAATTACTCGTCCATTCTCGTAGCTATACGAGTATTTATCTCCATGTCCATTTTCACTTCCTTTTTACCAAATTCAGAGAAAGAACCCCTCAAGGGGCAGGTCCTGAGGGCAGGAGCCATCGCTAAGTCCACGGGCTCAGGACCATATGACCAATGAATGGGTAGGTTTCCTTTCTGTTGTGGGAGCTGCTGCTCACTGCCTCACGTCTGATAGACACCTTGTTCCCCTGGGTGCTTATTCAGGAAACCTGAGCTTGTTAGACTACCTCCTAAGTATCTGTCCTGTTCCCTACCCAACCAAAACCAATACTACGCTCACCCAAGCACCTCTCTTATGTCCTCCACAGTGGCCTGCATATTGCTCTCTCGTGTTTGATTATGGCCCTCCCAATCCACTGTCCAGGCTTCATCCGGAGGATATTCTAGGAAGTCAAAATGATTCTGTCACACCCACTACATCTGCTTAACTCTTCCCTGCCCACTCCCTGCCTTGTATTCAAGGCAAAGCCCTGGTTCTTCGATCTGCCTTATGTGACCTGGTCACCTCGTCCCCCCACAGCCTCCCTGGTTCCCTGGGTCACCGTCCTCTTTCACATCCACATCGCATGTCAAAACTCTTGCACCCACTGTGACCACGGCCTTGAATGCCTCTCCACCCTGTGACTCTTTTGCTGGGCCCACCCGTCAGCTTCAGCTTTGTTTTAAATGTCCCTCCTTCAGTGGAGCAAGATGACTCGGACTACAAGCTCAGGGCATGCAAGAAGCTTCATCCTATTTTCCTTTCAAGTCAATTTATATCTGACTTCAGCCCCCATCATGCCAGACTAGAGGGAAATTAGATCTCACTCTTTCTTGAGGCTTTTATTCTACTCACTCCCCAATATTGTGCAAAATCCCCAGTCTTTTGGAGTGAGGAGCCCCCCCACCATCTGCTCCCATGACAGATAGGAAGGCGGCCTCGTCCAGACCATGTGATCATCAGGCCATGTCAACCTGTCTGAACCAGGGCTGGGCAGTCAGGCACTGAGGGTCCCGTCTCTGGGAGCATCACACAGCCAGCCCCTCTGGGGTCTTGCCACCGCCTTGGGTTGCAACAATATATGGTTGTACATCCTCCCTCACCTACCCTCCAAGAGTCCACAGCTCTCTTTCCCCACCCGGTCGTGAGACATCTTATCTCTCAGTGTCAG
>NW_025411496.1:304-4557 GCF_002201575.2 Neomonachus schauinslandi | reverse complement strand
AAAGAGACTCTTAAGAAAATAATTTATATGCGAGAGCATGAGCGGGGGGAGGGGCAGAGGCAGAGAGAGAAGCAGTCTCCCCACTTAGCAGGGAGCCCAGCATGGTGCTGGATCCCAGGACTCCAGGTTCATGACCTGAGCCAAAGTTAGGCGCTTAATGGACTGAGCCACCCAAGTGTCCCAAGAGAGTCTCAACTATAGGAAACAAACTGAGGTTGTTGGAGGGGAGATGTGTGGGGGACGGGGTAACTGGGTGATGGGTGTCAAGGAGACAGGTGATGTAATGAGCGCTGGTGTTATATGCAACTGATGAATCAGTAAATTCTACCTCTAAAACTGAAAAAAAGGGGGTTAGTGAACGGGGTTAGAGTATAATACCCACAAACTAATGTTGTGAAACATAACTTTCTCTCTAAATTTATCACCTGGAAATACAGTTTAAAGGTCTCCAATGTCACTCCATAGCACAGTTCCAAGCTCTGTCATATCCAGACTGCATGTCAGGCCTGAGGACCCCTGGGCTCTATCCAGTTCTGCTCTGCCAGTCCCTGTCAATTGAGCATTTTCTTTTCTAGAAATGTGGAAAGTTTTGTGCACATAAAAGACTATTTGCCATTATTTGTTTGATTATATCTGCTGAAATGAGAAATGCTAAAACCTCAGTTAATCACCTCTCTTTTTCTCCAGAGACAAAGAAAAAGGCAGTGTCAAGAAATCCAGCTAATTCTGTGTCACCTGAAGTCTACCTGCACCCTCTGCCCGCTACCCACTCCACGATAACCCCAGGTACGGTGTTTGCTTTTCCAGACATGGAGAGAATGGGACTAGAGTTTTCATTCAGTAGTTGACTCTCCTCCTACTGATGCTGATGGTGCTGGATCTCCCGTGGGGTCCTGGCTGTCTCTGTTAGGGGACGTGTAGGTGAGGAATGAGGAGAGACGGGGGGCCAACCTGGCTCTGGGAATGTGAGCTTCTGTCTTTGGGTCTCAGGGCTGTGAGATCCCTTCCCTCCAGAAGCAGGGCTCAGCAGGGGTCAGGTTTGGCAGTGGATCCCCCAGGATGTGAGCTGGCTGCCCTGCCCAGCAAGCTCTTCACCCCCACACCTGCTAACAGCCACTTGACCTTAGGCCTCCTGAAGCCTGAAAGGTCACAGAGTGTCCAAGAACTTTCCCACATGATCATGCAGTTGAAGAAACCTGGGATCCAAGATGGTGACAAGCAGGGAAAGTTTAGCTTATGTAAAACAGGCAGTAGAGTAGATAAAATTGCTGCCTGTTCAAGCCATGTCAGATCCAAGATAGCGGCCAGCAGGAGGCTGATGAAGGAGCTTGACGAAATCCACAAATGTGGAATGAAAGACTTCCCTAACATCCAGGTTGATGAAGCTAATTTATTGACTTGGTGAGGGCTTATTGTTCCTGACAACCCTCCATATGATAAGTGGGCTTTCAGAATGGAAATCAACTTTCCAGCAGAGTACCCACTCAAAGCACCGAAGATCATATTTAAAACAAAGATCTATCACCCGAACATCGATGAAAAGGGGCAGGTCTGTCTGCCAGGAATTAGTGCTGAAAACTGGAAGCCAGCAACCAGAACCGGCCAAGTAATCCAGTCCCTCACAGCACTGGTGAACGACCCCCAGCCCGAGCACCCACTTCGGGCTGACCTAGCTGAAGAATACTCTAAGGACCGTAAAAAATTCTGTAAGAACGCTGAAGACGTTCCAAAGAAATACGGGGAGAAGCGACCTGTGGACTAAACTCTGCCGCAACGGATTCCAGCGAGTGTGAGTGGAGACCCTGCAAAGCAGGACTCTGCGGAAAATCGACACGTGCCGCAGCCTGGCGTTTGCTTGTGGCAGGTACTAACTTTCTACAGTTTTCTTAATCAGACGTGGTCTAGGTAACCTGTAAAGAAAGGATTAAAAATTTAAGGTGTTCTAAAAAAAAAAAAAAAAATAGCTACCTGTTCATGACAAAAGTTGAGAAGCCAATTAACCTGCTATCCCACCCCCCCTTATCCCAAGTTCCTGTTCTGCTCCCTGGGTTGTGTAGAAGGAACCAGTAAGCCTGGGATGTGGATTCATGACAGGACAGAGTCTTCTCCAGCCTCATCCTATGTCTGCAGTGTCCTCACAGCCAACTTGGCTGACTGAGCCGCTTCCCCAACGGCCTCCAAGTCCACCTGCAGACAAGCCAGAGGCTGTGTTGTGCATGGTCCCCATGTGATGCTGAGGGGCTCTGGGCACAAGTTACTCCTGCATTCCCCACGCCCAGGCAGCCTGAGGCTCAGGGTGCCCTGGATGCACCCTACCTGGCAGGCTCTTCTGCCCCTGGACCAGAGGCAAAATGAGACAGTTATGTAGAGTAGTCGTCTGCAGAAGCCTGCAGTGGCCCTGAATGCAGAAGCTGGGGATGGCTGCAGAACCCTCATGAGGGACATGAGGACACCATTGTCCACCTCATCGCCACTAGTCCTGCTGCCCAAGAGAGCATGGGCTGAAAGGTGGGTTCGGGCAGTGCATGCTTCATGTGTGTGTGAAGCATCGAGGGTGTGAAAGGTTCCCAAATTGTGGGGCCATGGGTCTCTTAGCACTGTGGCTTTAGTCCCCAGCCCCCTACCATGGTCCTGCTGTCCTGAGGCTCTATCTGCTGTAGGTCTCATCTGCTTTTGGTTTCAGTGCATGGTTTCCTCAGTAACAAAGCAGGCTCAGGCTGGGTCCCAGGGAGTACTGTCTCCTTCTCAGCAGGACAATGCTTTAAGGAAGAAGCACTTAGTAAAGATTTGGGGGTCCAAGTGGGACTCTTGGATGGATAGCTACTGTTCAAATATTACTCCATATTGCATACAACTAGATTGAGTTGAATTGTTTCTTCCCATGTGACTTCCCTCGAGAGCAGTGCATTCACAAGTGCCAAACACCTACTGGACACTAAATAGATGGAAGGGACCCGTCCCTGGGCTCATGGAGGTAGCATCCTGAGAGACACTGACACAGTGCAGTGAAGCAATGTCGGTGACTCCTGGGACCAGTGTGTGAGCTCAGGGGATGGACAGAGGGGACTGGGCGATGGACTAGTTTGTAGAGGGAGGTGTTCTCTGAGGAGTTCCTGCGGCAACCCTAAGTGGTAAGGTGCATGGAGTTTGGGAGCAGCACTCCAGGGGAGATAGGTAGTGAAAGGGGGTGACATGCAGACATGGGGCGCTAAAGGGTGCGGTAGACTGAGGAATCCACAGGAGGTCTGAGGAGGACCAGTGTGAGATACAGGGGATTGCGTAGTTTTCACTCAGTCCTCCACAGGGACATCAGCTGAATGGGCAGAGGAGAGCAACCCGGGCAGACGGGTGTTTACTGGAAGGGAGTCCAGGAGGGCATTTTGGTTTGGGGCATGAGCGAGTAGGAGAGTGGGGCCATTTGTGAAGCTGAACTGGGCAGACCATTCCTGGATTTGTGTAGCATTGTCCCACAGGGTTTTCTTCCTTTTCACAGTGGAAGGCAGAGTTCTACCGAGGTTTCTACAAGTTGCAGCACAACCATACTCCCTTGAGACTCACTGTGTGATGTGACACTCTGAGAACCCTGTTTCAGGCGAGTCTACTTAGGGCATGGCTGCAGCTGCACCTGGAACAGCCCCTCCAGCTCACCACCCTGCAGTCAGGTCTTCCCACTGCTGCCAGACTGAGGGGTGCAGTATGAGCAAGTTTAAACCGTCTTCAGTTTTCCCCTGTGGAATTGAAATGCTGAATTTGAGAGTGTGGTTTAAGGAGCTCACTTCCATTTCAGGAAACCCACACCTTGAAGGAAATGTTCAGGGTTAATTTTGGCAACAGAGTTTCCCAAAGAGATGTCTTAATTTGCCCTGAGTGAATGGACTCCCCCATCTGTGGGGTGAGTCATGATGGATTGTAGAGAGAGCTGTTCTGGAAGAAACAGAGATGGTTTGAAATGCCTGATCTGCACTTTGGGGGTTCAAGGATATTCTCTTTATCCTGTCTTATTGCGATGATCTGAAAAGTCACCTTACTCCAGCAGTTCTGTGTGATGTGGGTTCCCCAGTGCAAGAGGAGAGGCTCGCTTTGGCTAAACAGAGCAAGAGGTTGCCAGTCAGGAGGCAAGCACCTGGGGCTTGCAGCCCAGAGGAGGCCGGACCAGGGCTGGGCATGGTCCTGGGGGTAGGCCTGAAAGGAGATTACTTCATGAGGCCCCTGGTCCTGTGTTCAGTGGTGAGTGGTCTGCTTCCCCTAGAGAG
>NW_025411496.1:0-204 GCF_002201575.2 Neomonachus schauinslandi | reverse complement strand
AGGCTATGCTCCCTTTGTGACTCCACTGTGATGGCTTGGATGAGGGTAAAGGTCATTCCCAAGCTGGCATTTGCAAAAGTGAGTAGAGAGGGGAACTTGTGTCTCATTTCACACCAGTCAGCCCACCAGCTCGGGCTCACCTTTTCTATGAGGCCTGAGCTCCCTCTGCAGCTCCTGGGAGGACGATATCTAGGATGAGGACAC
>NW_025411495.1:0-4562 GCF_002201575.2 Neomonachus schauinslandi | reverse complement strand
TTTATTATTACTTTTTAACCATACTAGTCACATTGGAGTCCTGCACAGATGTTTGAAGAGCTCATTTTGGAAAATACAAGGTTGCCACTATAGGATGAGAAAAGGTCAAACATACAAAATATTCTCTTTGGAAACCAAGCTAAGAAGCATATTTTAAATACAGATAATTTGTCTTCTTTAAAGCCAAGAAAGTAAAATTATACCAAATTCTGCTTTTGACATACTTGAAATGTCGTATCTTAAAATAAGCTCTTTTAATACACCTACTACTTACTTTTCCAATATTTTTAAAATACTTCTGGGGCACCTGGGTGGCTCAGTCAGTGAAGCGTCTGCCTCCAGCTCAGGTCATGATCCTGGAGCCCTGGCATGGAGCACCGCATCAGGCTCCCTGCCCAGCGGAGAGCTGGCTTCACTTACTCCCTCTGTCCCTTCCCCTACTTGTGCTCTTTCTCCCTCCCTCTCTCTGTCAAATCCATAAATAAAATCTTTTAAAAATATATATATTTTAAATACTTTCACATTATACGAAAAATTAACCATTAAAAATTAATTTAGGGAGGTATGTAGTTTTACACTTTTGCCCTTAGGACTGTGGATTCCATACATCTCTGCCAGGTACATCCCATGTCCCTCAGCTCATTGGACTGGAAGGTCCTGAGATCTTGTATATTCCTTTCATCATCACCATCACCATCATCATCCACGTGTTTCTCTCTCTCTGAACCTGTGCAGGGGTTTCTCCCCACAGAACAACCCCGAATCTATAAGAAAACCCCAGAGCATTATTTTGACCCACCACGTCCCTTAAAGAACAGATCCTGTTGTAAAAATCACTAGTGTTAAGGTATTACCTGAGAAAGCAGAAAATAACCCACAGGGGACTAGTCCAAAAAAGGCAGGCTCTGAAGAAAATCCTCTGGGACAAGTGGCGGCCCAGCCCCCTCCTTAGCCACTGTGGCGCGCACAGGGGAGTGTTCTCCTCACACTGATGCCACCCCACGCAGTCCTGAAGCCATGGAGGAGCCTCCTGGGAAGTTCCTGAGGAAATTACCTCACTGAGGATGAGCTGAACGCCCTCTGAAGGAACACTCACGTGGGCCGTCCTACTCTTAAAGGGTGGAGTCCGTCGCCCCCTGCTGGCTGTCGGGTGTAGCGCAGGATGCTGAGAACTCACTGTTTGGGGTGGCCATGCATGGCCTTTCTGCCTTCCAGGGCCGCGCAGGCTGCTCTGGGATCGCAGGAAATGGATGGGCACCTCCTCCTGGCCAGGTTGCTGAATCACTCACAAATCTCAATGCCCCAGCTTTCTTGCTGACTGCATCTGTGATGCTCTGCTCTAGCCATGCCTACTCTCTTGCCTGGAACATGCCTCACTCCCTGAAGCCCCATGGCCTGGAGAACAAGGGAGTCATCAGGCTTTTGGGTCATCTCAAAAAAATCGCCTCTGTGCCATGACATAAGGACAGTAACAATTTCAGCTCCCGAAAAAGAGCCACCCATTTCTGCCATCACATTCTCCACTGGATCTTTAACCTATTAGATACAGAGAACAGCAGCTCTCCTTGGGGTAAGGTCCTCCTTGAGGCACTAATATGTGGACTTGATCACAATCACAAATAACTGAAGCAGAAGATGAAAGTGGAAAATCTTTGGCTTGTCCTCATTTTGAAATTATGGTTTAGAGTCACTTCCAAAAACTCAAGTGGTTATCTATACGCTGGCATGCCTTGGAGCTCTGTCGAGGAAGGAATCAAACTGTGTTGGATTTTGGTGGTTTGTTTGTTTGTTTGTTTGGTTTGGTTTTCAGCTGTTGCTGTGGTTCTCACATAGCAAGTCCTCTGAAAAACTAATGAATACGGTGGAACATTAGGCTCATGACCCCCTCTATTCAGTTATGTTTTTGTGCACAGGAACATAAACTGCACTCATCCTATCTATAAAATATCTGAAAATGTAATAATGGTAATATATTTAAAATATGATACATCTTAAATACACGAAAAATGATCTAGGGAGAACATGATCTATGTTTCTTTTTTCTTAAATTTTTGTATTGTTATGTTAATCACCATACATTACATCGTTCGTTTTAGATGTAGTGTCCCATGATTCACTCTTTGTGCATAACACCCAGTGCTGCTATTAACATTGGGGTGCAGGTGCCCCTTTGGATCACTACATTTGTATCTTTGGGGTAAATACCCAGTAGTGCAATTGTTGGGTCGTAGGGTAGCTCTACTTTCAACTTTTTGAGGAACCTCCATACTGTTTTCCAGAGTGGCTGCACCAGCTTGCATTCCCACCAACAGGGTAGGAGGGTTCCCCTTTCTCCGCATCCCTGCCAACATCTGTCATTTCCTGACTTGCTAATTTTAGCCATTCTGACTGGTGTGAGGTGGTATCTCATTGAGGTTTCGATTTGGATTTCCCTGATGCCGAGCGATGTTGAGCACTTTTTCATGTGCCTGTTGGTCATTTGGATGCCTTCTTTGGAAAAATGTCTGTTCATGTCTTCTGCCCATTTCTTGATTGGATTCTTTGTTCTTTGGGTGTTGAGTTTGATAAGTTCTTTGTAGATTTTGGATACTAGCCCTTTATCTGATATGTCATTTGCAAATATCTTCTCCCATTCTGTCAGTTGTCTTTTGGTTTTGCTGACTATTTCTTTTGCTGTGCAAAAACTTTTTATCTTGATGAAGTCCCAGTCGTTCATTTTTCCCTCGCTTCCCTTGCCTTTGGCGATGTTTCTTGGAAGAAGTGGCTGCGGCTGAGGTCGAAGAGGTTGCTGTGTTCTCCTTTAGGATTTTGATGGACTCCTGTCTCACATGGAGGTCTTTCAGCCATTTGGAGTCTATTTTTGTGTGTGGTGTAAGGAAATGGCCCAGTTTCATTCTGCATGTGGCTGTCCAATTTTCCCAACACCATTTGTTGAAGAGACTGTGTTTTTTCCACTGGATATTCTTTCCTGCTTTGTCAAAGATGAGTTGACCATAGAGTCGAGGGTCCATTTCTGGGCTCTCTATTCTGTTCCATTGATCTATGTGTCTGTTTTTGCGCCAGGAACATACTGTCTTGATGATGACAGCTTTGTAATAGAGCTGGAAGTCCAGAACTGTGACGCCACCAGCTTTGCTTTTCTTTTTCAACATTCCTCTGGCTATGCGGGGTCTTTTCTGGTTCCATACAAATTAGAAGAAAGTGCCTCCCAAAATTTTAAAGAAAGAAAAACTTATGTATGTACAAAAATGAGGGTTGATATGTGGAATATGACTGTAAAGACGAAAATTATTAAAAAATTCTATACAAGTAATTGATAAGAAGATGTTTGAAAAAGGAAAGAAGAGGATTAAAAAAAAAAAGAAAAGAAAACGGAGAGAATGTGATCAGGCAGGAGAGTAGAACAAAACCATACACTAGAGATTTAGGGTATATTTTGATCTGTTAGAAGAAACTATCTCAAAATTTTAAAGAGAAAACAACTTATATATATGCCAAAAATACGGGTAACTACTATGAAGGGATAGAATATGACCCTAAAAATGAAAAATAAAAATGGTGTTTAAAAATGGGATTGATAAGATGTTGGTTGAAAAAGGGAAAAAGAAAAATTAAAAAAAGAAAAAAACACAGTTAAAAAAAAAAATCAACTTTGAAAGACTAAAGAATCCTGGACAAAAAGCCATGGATTCTATGTGCATTATTCCCCTAGCGCTGGAGTTCTGCCATTCTCCTTGATGGGTAAACTTGGTCTTGGCTGTCTGTCCTCACTGATCTTCTGGGGGGGGACCTGTTGCCGTGGTTCCCAAATGTCTTTGCCAGAGGCGGAATTGCCCCGCCCTTGCCCCCTCCCAGCTAAGTAATCTGCTCAGGTTTGCTCTCGGGAACTTTTGTTCCCTGCAACTTTCCGTACAGCCTTGGAGGCCCAGAGTGAAAAGGGCGGCCTCCCAGTCTCTGCCCCGGAGGAGCCGAGAACTCGGGGCCCCGCTCCTCAGTGAGCCCCCAGAGAAAAGCAGTCAGTCACTCCCGTCTCCCCGGTCTCCGGCTGCACTCCGTGCTCACCCGGCCTGTGACCGTGCATTTCTATCTCTGGCACCTGACTCGTGTGGAGTCTCCAAACCCAGCAGATCCCTGCGGTGCGTTCCCGCGCCGCTCCTCCTGGGGGAGGAAGGGGAGTCTCCCCAGATCTGCCGCTTGTCGGGTCCCTGCTGGAGGAGCAGTGGCCAGACTGTGCCCCGGATCACGGTCTATGGCAGCCCCGAGCTGAGAGCCCACGCCTGGGCTCTGTCTCTGCAGCCAGCCTCCCCGCTCTGATACCTGGGAGCTCTGCCGTACTCAGGCACCCCCGGTCTTTCTGTGACACGGAGGGTCCTGGGACCACACTGTCCTGCGAGGGTTCCACCCCCAGTTTTTCCACCGGAGCGACGTCCCTCAGCGGAGCCGACTTCTAAAAGTTCCGATTTTGTGCTCCGAGGCTCTATCACTTGCCAGAAGCGGCCGCCTGAGGCCCCTCCCCTGCTGTCTGTCCTCCAGAATATCGCCTCGGATTCACCTCTCCGCAC
>NW_025411494.1:0-4566 GCF_002201575.2 Neomonachus schauinslandi | reverse complement strand
TCCATACAGTTTTCCAGAGTGGCTGCACCAGCTTGCATTCCCACCAACAGTGTAGGAGGGTTCCCCTTTCTCCGCATCCCCGCCAACATCTGTCATTTCCTGACTTGTTAAATTTAGCCATTCTGACTGGTGTGAGGTGGTATCTCATTCAGGTTTTGATTTGGATTTCCCTGATGCTGAGCGATGTTGAGCACTTTTTCAACTGTCTGTTGGCCGTTTGGATGTCTTCTTTGGAAAAATGTCTGTTCAGGTCTTCTGCCCATTTCTTGATTGGATCATTTGTCTTTGGGTGTTGAGTTTAAGAAATTCTTTATAGATTTTGTATACTAGCCCTTTATCTGATATGTCACTTGCAAATATCTTCTCCCATTCTGTCAGTTGTCTTTTGGTTTTGTTGACTGTTTCCTTTGCTTTGCAAAAGCTTTTTATCTTGATGAAGTCCCAATAGTTCATTTTTGCCCTTATTTCCCTTGCCTTTGGCGATGTTTCTAGGAAGAAGTTGCTTTGGCTGAGGTCGAAGAGGTTGCTGCCTGTGTTCTCCTTTAGGATTTTGATGGACTCCTGTCTCACACTGAGGTCTTTCAGCCATTTTGAGTCTATTTTTGTGTGTGGTGTAAGGAAATGGTCCAGTTTCATTCTTCTGCATGTGGCTATCCAATTTTCCCAACACCATTTGTTGAAGAGACTGTCTTTTTTCCATTGGACATTCTTTCCTGCTTTGTCAAAGTTTAGTTGACCATAGAGTTGAGGGTCCATTTCTGGGCTCTCAATTCTGTTCCATTGATCTATATGTCTGTTTTTGTGCCAGTACCATACTGTCTTGATGATGACAGCTTTGTAATAGAGCTGGAAGTCTGGAATTGTGATGCCACCAGCTTTGCTTTTCTTTTTCAACATTCCTCTGGCTATGCGGGGTCTTTTCTGGTTCCATATAAATTTTAGGATTATTTGTTCCATTTCTTTGAAAAAAGTGGATGGTATTTTGATGGGGATTGCACTGAATGTGTAGATTGCTCTAGGTAGCATTGACATCTTCACAATATTTGTTCTTCCAATCCATGAGCATGGAACATTTTTCCATTTCTTTGTGTCTTCCTCAATTTCTTTCATGAGTATTTTATAGTTTTCTGAGTACAGATCCTTTGTCTCTTTGGTTAGATTTATTCCTAGGTATCTTATGGTTTTGGGTGTAATTGTAAATGGGATCGACTCCTTAATTTCTCTTTCTTCTGTCTTGTTGTTGGTGTATAGGAATGCCACTGACTTCTGTGCATTGATTTTATATCCTGCCACTTGACTGAATTCCTGTATGAGTTCTAGCAGTTTTGGGGTGGAGTCTTTGGGGTTTTCCACATAAAGTATCATATCATCTGCAAAGAGTGAGAGTTTGACTTCTTCCTTGCCAATTTGGATGCCTTTGATTTCTTTTTGTTGTCTGATTGCTGTGGCTAGGACTTCCAATACTGTGTTGAATAGCAGTGGTGATAGTGGACATCCCTGCTGCATTCCTGACCTTAGGGGGAAAGCTCTCAGTTTTTCCCCATTGGGAATGATATTTGCTGTAGGTTTTTCATAGATGGCTTTTATGATATTGAGGTATGTACCTTCTATGCCTATACTCTGAAGAGTTTTGATCAAGAAAGGATGCTGTACTTTGTCAAATGCCTTTTCTGCATCTATTGAGAGGATCATATGATTCTTGTTCTTTCTTTTGTTGACGTATTGTATCACGTTGATTGATTTGCAGATGTTGAACCAACCTTGCAGCCCAGGGATAAATCCCACTTGGTCATGGTGAATAATCCTTTTAATGTACTGTTGGATCCTATTGGCTAGTATTTTGGTGAGAATTTTTGCATCCATGTTCATCAGGGATGTTGGTCTGTAGTTCTCCTTTTTAATGGGGTCTTTGTGTGGTTTTGGGATCCAGGTAATGCTGGCCTCATAAAATGAGTTTGGAAGTTTTCCTTCCATTTCTATTTTTTGGAACAGTTTCAGAAGAATAGGTATTAATTCTTCTTGAAATGTTTGGTAGAATTCCCCTGGGAAGCCATCTGGCCCTGGGCTTTTGTTTTTTGGGAGATTTTTGATGACTGCTTCAATTTCCTTAGTGGTGATAGGTCTGTTCAGGTTTTCTATTTCCTCCTGGTTCAGTTTTGGTAGTTGATACCTCTCTAGGAATGCATCCATTTCTTCCAGGTTATCTAATTTGCTGGCATAGAGTTGCTCATAATATGTTCTTAAAATTGTTTGTATTTCTTTGGTGTTGGTTGTGATCTCTCCTCTTCCGTTCATGATTTTGTTGATTTGGGTCATTTCTCTTTTCTTTTTGATAAGTCTGGCCAGGGGTTTATCAATCTTGTTAATTCTTTCAAAGAACCACCTCCTAGTTTTGTTGATCTGTTCTATTGTTCTTTTGGTTTATCTTTCATTGATTTCTGCTCTGATCTTTATTATTTCTCTTCTCCTGCTACGTTTAGGCTTTACTTGCTCTTCTTTCTCCAGCTCCTTTAGGTGTAGGGTTAGGTTGTGTACTTGAGACCTTTCTTGTTTCTTGAGAAAGCCTTGTATTGCTATATACTTTCCTCTTAGGACTGCCTTTGCTGCATCCCAAAGATTTTGAATAGTTGTGTTTTCATTTTCATTTGTTTCCATGAATTTTTTTAATTCTTCTTTAATTTCCTGGTTGACTCATTCATTCTTTAGTAGGATGCTCTTTAGCCTCCATGTATTTGAGTTCTTTCCGACTTTCCTCTTGTGATTGAGTTCTAGTTTCAAAGCACTGTGGTCTGAAAATAGGCAGGGAATGATCCCAATCTTTTGGTACCGGTTTAGACCTGATTTATGACCTAGGATGTGATCTATTCTGGAGAATGTTCCGTGGGCACTAGAGAAGAATGTGTATTCCATTGCTTTGGGATGGAATGTTCTGAATATGTCTGTGAAGTCCATTTGGTCCAGTGTGTCATTTAAAGTCTTTATTTCCTTGTTGATCTTTTGCTTAGACGATCTGTCCATTTCAGTGAGGGGGGTGTTAAAGTCCCCCACTATTATTGTATTGTTGTCGATGTGTTTCTTTGCTTTTGTTATTAATTGGCTTATATAATTGGCTGCTCCCATGTTAGGGTCATAGATATTTACAATTGTTAGATCTTCTTGTTGGATAGACCCTTTAAGTAGGATATAGTGTCCTTCCTCATCTCTTATTACAGTCTTTGATTTAAAATCTAATTTGTCTGATATAAGGATTGCTACCTCAGCTTTCTTTTGGTGTCCATTAGCATGGTAAATGGTTTTCCACCCTCTCACTCTCAATCTGGGGGTGTCTTTGGGTCTAAAATGAGTCTCTTGCAGACAGCATATCGATGGGTCTTGTTTTTTAATCCAATCTGATAGTCTGTGTCTTTTGATTGGGGCATTTAGCCCATTTACATTCAGTGTCACTATTGAAAGATAGGAATTTAGTGCCATTGTATTGCCTGTAAGGTGACTGTTACCGTATATTGTCTGTGTTCCTTTCTGGTCTATCTTGCTTTTAGGGTCTCTCTTTGCTTAGAGGACCCCTTTCAAGATTTCCTGTAGGGCTGGTTTCGTGTTTGCAAATTCCTTTAGTTTTTGTTTGTCCTGGAAGCTTTTTATCTCTCCTTCAATTTTCAATGACAGCCTAGCTGGATATAGTATTCTTGGCTGCATATTTTTCTCATTTAGTGCTCTGAATATATCCTTCCAGTCCTTTCTGGCCTGCCAGGTCTCTGTGGATAGGTCTGTTGCCAATCTAATGTTCTACCATTGTAGGTTACATATCTCTTCTCCCGAGCTGCTTTCAGGATTTTCTCTTTGTCTCTGAGATGTCGGGGTGTTGACCTATTTTTATTGATTTTGAGAGGGGTTCTCTGTGCTTCCTGGATTTTGATGCCTGTTTCCTTCCCCAAATTAGGGAAGTTCTCTGCTATAATTTGCTCCATTATACCTTCTGCCCCTCTCTCTCTTTCTTCTTCTTCTGGGATCCCAATTATTCTAATGTTGTTTCGTCTTATGGTATCGCTTATCTCTCGAATTCTGCCCTCGTGATTCAGTAGTTGTTTATCTCTCTTTTTCTCAGCTTCTTTATTTTCCATCATTTGGTCTTCTTTATCACTTATTCTCTCTTCTGCCTCATTTATCCTAGCAGTTAGTGCCCCCATATTTGATTGCACCTCATTAATAGCCTTTTTGATTTCGACTTGGTTAGATTTTAGTTCTTTTACTTCTCCAGAAAGGGTTTCTCTAATAACTTCCATGTTTTTCTCAAGCCCAGCTAGTATCTTTAAAGTGATGATTCTGAACTCTAGATCTGACATCGTACTAATGTCTGTATGGAGTAGGTCCCTGGCAGTCGGTACTACCTCTTGTTCTTTTTGTTGAGGTGATTTTTTCCATCTTGTCATTTTGTGCAGAGGAGAATAGATTAATGAGAGAACAAAATGCTAGCAGGGTAACAACGTCCTCAGAAAATATACTCTAAACAAATCAGAAAAGACCTGAAGCAGTGGGAAAAGAAAGGGAAAGAGAGAAAAAAGAAAAAGA
>NW_025411493.1:0-4570 GCF_002201575.2 Neomonachus schauinslandi | reverse complement strand
TCCCCATAAGTGCCTTCCTGGGACTTTATTTTGGCAGAAGCAAGTATCTGGTGACAGTTGACTCAGAACCTTTCCAGAAGACAACAAGGCAGGCCACCCTGTACGGAGGGCACGTGGGGCTTGCTGCTTTATCCTCCACGAAACCCTTGGCCCTGTTATCAGACACTCCCTCGGCTGTGTCCGGCTGTCTCAGAGTAGACACGGGATCGCGTGCACCCCTGTTTCCACTGTCACAGGAGGGCAGGGACTCCAGCCACCTGATGCTCAGTGAGGTCCGTGGATCCCTGGCCAGTTAGCCGCAGAAAAACATCAAATGTTTCCCAGCACCTCCTCTGTGCCCTGTGCCAGGTGCTAAGGATTCAGGATGCACAGGAGATGTGATCCTTGCCCACCTGTTTAATCAGGGGATGAGGCACAGACAGCAAACAATAAATAAAAGCCCCACGACAATTCTCAGACACTGTTGGGGGCAGACGGAAAGTGTGGGAACACTTTGGCCAACGGCTTGGCGGTTTCCTAAACAAACACACTTCTAGCCTATGACCCAGGATTCCAGACGTCCACAGAAAGCTTTGTTTCTTGCAGCTTCCTTCACGACGGCCCCAAACTGGAAACAACCAATCTTTCCAGGAGGATGGATACACCGACCGTGGTCCAGCCACACAATGGGATAAATGCAGCCACACCCCCCCTATTTCCATAGGCACCAAATATTGTGTGGAGCACCAGAAGCTGGACTCAGGAAGAGTTCACACCTTATGTTTCCATGATAAGATGTTTAGAATTATTCCATGGTGACGGGGCGGAGGGTGGAGGGGAACGGGCACACGGCCACTTTCTGGGGGCGATAGGGATATCCCATATCTTCACACAGTAGAGGTTACACAGCTGTACGAATCTGTGTTAAAACTAATGGAAGTGTGGACTTGAACCTGGGCATCTTACTGTTGTATGCCAATTACACCTCAATTTAAAACATGGAAGTAGGAAGTACGACAGAGCTGCAAAGGACAGGGACCAACGCGGGCAGTGTGGGGAGTGGGCACTCCCAGTGGGTGGGGTGGATTAGGATGGTCTCTCTGTTGGAAGACATTTAAGGCAAGACGATGAGAAGCAGGCAGAGGGAGAGTGCTCCAGGGCAGGACACTGCTTGTGCAAAGGCCCTGTGGCTGTGGTCTGGGGGTGGCTGGGGAGAGCCCCTCCTGAGCCACTGGTCAGTTTTCATTTCACGGCCCTGTGGTCTGTGTGACCAGCCGGTCTAGCTTCTCTGCCTGCCGGGCCCTGGGCTGACTCCTGGCTCCTCCCTGGCTCCATTGTTGGCTTCCTTTATTTTGTTCTTTCATCCTGGTGTTAATTTATGCTATTTCCTTATATTTTATCCACATATATAAACTGTAATCTCATCTTTGGGGGGATGGGAGGAAAAGCATGGTATTTTTTAACAATAAAAAGTGAATTCAGTACGACAAGCGAGCCAACCCCAAAGCATGCTTTGGAGACATTCCACGTTCTCCACATGGGCACAGCAGTCTTGCAGGTTCAACCACACCACCGGCCCCTCCCTCCAAGAAAGGACCGGTGATAAGAGCAAACACTTAAACCCTGCATCTGGTTCCGCCCACCCCAGGGAACAGAGTCCCCAGGGGGCCCTATGTGAAGGGCTCATACCCATGTTCCTGGTTCAGTTCTCATGCCTCATCTCCTGCCCGCCAGCCTGCGGGCATCATCTACTCCCCGGGACCTCAGGCTTCCGGGAGCTGAGAGTGTTTTCCACACTGGCTACCCTCTAAACCCCAGCGGAGAACTTCATCGTACACTCTGCTGGGGAGACGGGTCTCTTGCAAAGTGGCAGGAAACACAGGTGGTGCTAGACCAGTCTTAAAGGCTGGTCTCCCACAGGGCCTTCGGCAGGGACTTTCAAGGCTCATCACCCTTAGATGCTAACATCCTCCTTATATTCGGGAGGAAGGGAGAGAGGACTTGGAGTAAAAGCACACATGAGCTCTGGGCCGTCCTCTGCTACAACCTGCTGTGTGACCTTAGGAATATCACTCAGCCTCTCTGAGCCACAGTTTCCTTCTGTTACCAGGAAAGTGAAGGTGGTGGCCCTGGCTTTCTTGTTCAGGGGTCTCTGGAGGGGACCTGGGACACTTACTAGCTCTTTGAGGGCAGAAAAGCACCTGTTCCAATGCCTACTTATTAAAATCAATGACATAATTACTTAACGATTTCCCCTTTGATGCGGAGGTTGGGGAGTCTCGGTGTGTAAATGAGGTGGTCAGTTGAGGTCAAGACTCAAATTTATTGCTCCACTTCTTACCACTCCTGGAGGTTTGGCCAAGCGAGAGCTTAAATTGTTTGTATTCTTAGTCATAGATTGTTGAATTTACAGCCACAGTGAACTGTGGGTGGTGTTGGCAGGGCCAGGAACGCTGGTGTTGGAGCACCTCCGGCCTGCGGAGGACCATAATTCAGGAAATCCGGCCAGGATGGGTTCGTAAGCTGGGTGCTGATCTAAAACCCCCCCAGGCCCGTTAAGAAGTCTCCAGCGCTCCAGACACCAATGTTAAAGGAGAAGCCAGGAACTGTTCCTCGGAGAAGCCTGACAAGCCCTATCTCGGCCAGGCCAGCAAGGTCAACATCACGGACACAGGGCACACAGACAGCATGTGCCCCGAAGCCATGGCACGCACTGCTCCTTGTGGCCTTCCTCCCAAACACACATCCCCAGTCTGAGCCTGAGGAAGAAAAAAAATCCCAGTTAAGGGACATTCCACAAAAGAACTGCATAGTCCTCTGCGAAGCAGAGCACCAAGTCAGAGACGGTGCTCCAGCCCCGGAGACTGTGCGTGCCAAGACTGCAGGGAGCAGGGACTTGGGGCAGAGGCACCACAGGAAGGCCAGTGAGGCTGTGGGTCAAGAGCTGGGGCTGAGCAGGGACTCTGGAGGCAGGTGGGCTCCACCAGCGGGGCCGGGGCTGGGCAAGGGGGGGGGGGAGGCCCCCCAGTGGGACGAGTTGGCCCCGGCCGGGCAGCGTGGAGATAACAATGCGATGGGGGAGGGTGGCCCGGCCTCGGAGAGCAGTGGGCAGGTCTGAGATGTGCGTAGGAACTGGCATGGACAGGCCCAGGGAAAGGGCCGATGTGGGGACGAGACAGCAGGCCCAGCTTTGTGACCTCCGCAGGTGTAACCGGTGGCGAAGCGATCTGAGCCCCGATGGAGGGCAGAGCTGGGGCCCGGGGGCCAACACCACGCTCGGGCCGAGTCTGCAGCAGGCGGAGCACAGCCCGGGGCCCCTCCCCAGCGCCCCGCTCGGCTCCAGCTCCGTTACTCACTGTCCAGGAAACACAATGCAATAAAAATTATGCCCAATCATGCCTCCTCTCCAACAGCTCATGTCAAAAGCTCCAATTCCTCCGCAAGTGGGGTGTTCAGACGTTTTCACTGAAGTGCCGTGTAAAAGCATTAAAAGTCCTTAGACACCAGAGGCCGTATGTGGGCAGAAATAATTCCGGTCGAGTGTAAAAGGGAAAGGATTAAATCTTGAGCGTCGAGAGTAATATTTGCACACCACGCCCAGAGGCGAACAAGGGTGCAACTGGAGACAGGGGCTTTCTCTGCTGACCCGTGGGAATGGAGGACATATGTCCGGGGCCTGGGGAGCTGGGCTGTGTGTGAGAATCCAGAGTCCAGCTGAATGGCCTTGACAGGCCCACGGGGAGCGAGGTGTCCCCCTGGGCTGCAACAAGAAGGCAAGCTGAATCACCAGGCAAAGCTTCAGCAGCACATGCAGGCCCCTCCCAGGGCTAAATGCATGAAACTAGTAATTTGTCTACCTAATAGCCACGTGACCCTTGTCAAATGGATTTCTGAGGGTTGGAAGGCTTTTATTAATACTTCCTCACGCAGCATGACAACTCCAACAATGCTCCCGGTGCTCAAGGCTGAGGGTCGGGACGGCTGCAGAGCGGTGCAGGGCAGGGGCTGGAGAGATGAAGACCTCTCGAGCCGTACCTGGTTCCCTGCTGGGACTCCTGCACAGCACAGCCCCCACAGAGGAAGGCCTTCTCGGTGAGCTGGGGAGGCAGCAGCTGAGTTGGGCAGGACCCAGTTCCAGTCTTCAACTGGCTGCCCCTAACTCTGTCTGAGTCTCCAGGTTTCCCCTGCTCAGCTGCATGTGGTTATCCACCCGACTGATTGGGCACTCTTGGCTGTGTGAGTGTGGGCACATTACTTGTGCTCTCTGTGCCTCAGTTCCCTCCTCTTTCAAAAGGGACTCATACTACTCCCTACTTAATGTGCACGTAAGGAGGTGACTGCGATAGTGCCCGGGAGAGGACATGCCAGCAAAAACTGTTAGCCACCATCCATCCATCCATCCACCCACCTATCCATCCATCTACCTACCTATTCATCCATCCATCCATCCATCCATCCACCCATCTACCTACCTATTCATCCATCCATCCATCCATCCATCCACCCATCCACCCATCCATCCACCCATCCATCCATCCATCCACCCATCCACCCATCCATCCACCCACCCATCCATCCATCCACCCATCCA
>NW_025411492.1:0-4570 GCF_002201575.2 Neomonachus schauinslandi | reverse complement strand
TTTTTATGTTTTTATTAATAACAGTTAAAAAGCTATGCTTTATTGAGTGCTTTCTTTGTGCCGGGCACCATACGAAGGAGCTTAGATGTATCATTTTATTCAGTCTTCACATGAGCAAGTAGCAAGAACTGGGGCCCACAGCAATTCTTCAATTCTAATGTGGCACAGAGAGTGGTGGTAATAACAGGAACCACGTCATGGCCTCGTATTCTTACTTAGTGCTCTTGCTAATTTCAAGGTGTAAATTAGGCTGCTACAGAAGTGCCTGTGCTATCCGGTTCATCCAAAATGTGGTGCCCAAAGATGAAGTCCAAGTATCTTTTGCCTGGTTCAGCCCCATGACCAGGTGGAGCTGGGAGTCCAGTTCCCCTCTATGTCATGTCTCTACAGTTGTTCTGCAGAAAATGGGAAATGCTTGAATTTTCTGAGCAGGAGAAAGAGAGGTGCCTTTGTATCCTTCAGGATGGTTACTCAGGTAACAGAGTTAAAGGGCGTTGGAGAAATGAAGACACAGATATACACTCCAGGAAGACAGAAACCACGAAGAGTCTCCTCAATGCCCAGTACAGGGCTTGGATTTTAATAAATATTTATTGGAGGAAGAATGAGAAAGAGGGAAGGAGGGAAGATGAGCTACAATCTGTAGTTTAAGGCAGAATGTTGGATAGTGGAGGGGAGGGACAAAAGGAATGAAGTTCTGCTCTAGGTTAAAAGAATTTAAAGAGACGTCTCACTAAATGCAATATGTGGGGCTACTTAGTATCCTGCTTTGAACAAACCAACTGTTAGAAAAAAAGTTTCGAGATCATTGGAAAAATTTTATTATGCACTAGATATTAAATGATATTAAGAAACTCTGTTACTTTTGTTAGTGTGATGGTGGCATTGTGATTACATGAAAAAGAAAAGAAACCCTTAGTTATTAGAGATGAACTGTGAAGTATTTAGGGTTCAAAGACAAGACGTCTAGGATTCCCATAAAAATACATAAGAACAGAATGGGTAGGTAAGTGTGTAACAGACTATTATAATTTTCTCTACTTTGGGGTATGTTTCATCATAAAAAAAGCAGACGTATTTGAAAAAATGCAGGTTACTTCTTTAGTCCTCTTTCTTAAACACCCCCAGTGGCCTTTCAGAATTCAAGATGGAGTCCAAGCTCCATTGCTTGGTCTATGCCTTCCAGGCCATGGGGACCCTGGCCCCTTTGGCTCCCCAGGTTTATTCTGCTGCAGCTTTCAGACCCTCAAACCGGCCAAGTACATTCCTGCCTTACGGCTAATCCCTGGAGCCCTCTGGCCTCCATCTTCATATTGCAGCTCAAAAGGTGCCTCCTCAGGCTTCCTGTGACCATCACCACTCAAGGACAAATCTTCCACACCAGTCTCTCCCTATTCCATTCTGTGACCTTCAGAGCAGATGCCACTGCCTAAGATTCTCTTGTTCATGTTTATTTACTTATGAGTGTTCTGTTTCACCCCACTAGACTTTCTGCTTTGGGAGAGCAGCCATCTTGGCTTCATACCTAGAGGCATTTTAGCAGGTGTGAGATAAGAATATGTTGAAAGAATAAACACAGGAACAAATTAATGGGGAAGGGCTTTCTGAGCATGAATCTTTCCACAGAGACCATAAAGGAAAATAAAAATAAGCATAAAATGAAAAACTTCTGTACAACAAAAGAAAGTAAAAATAGTTTGAAGAAAAATGAAGAACTGGGAAAATATGTGCAAAAAAAATGCAAATAATGTATTAATATTCCTAACATATTGAGAGCTCCCACCAATCATTAAGATAATGCTGAATAGGGGCACCTGCATGGCTCAGTCAGTTAAGCGTCTGACTGTTGATCTCTGAGATCATGGTGGTGAGATGGAGCCCTGCATCAGGCTCTGCACTCAACAGGGAGTCTGCTGGAGATTCTTTCCCCTCCCTCTCCCTCTGCCCCTCCTCTCAGTTCACTCGTGCATGCTCTCTCTCTCTAAATAAATAAATAAATAAAATCTTAAAAAAAGAAAATAATGCTGAATAGCCCATTAGAAAAATCAGCAACATATATTAAAAAGATATTAAAATAAAAATATCTAAATGGACAACAAACTTACAAAAAATGTTCAACCTTATTAAAAATAAAATAAATGCAAATGAAGCAAAAATACTGCTTTCATCTATCAGATTGGCAGAAATTTAAAGATTGATATTATCTACTCTTGGCAAAGTGTGGGTTAATGGGTAAGCACATATATTGTGGAAGCATAAATTGGTACCACCCATTTGGAAGAAAATTTAACAAATTCTAATAAAAATTTAAATGTGCATTTATTTTGACCAGGCAATCCCACTTCCAGGAGATAAAAATACATATACAATGATCAGCAGCATTATAATCTAGTTTTTAATAGAAAATAATGGAATAATACTACTTAATGATACAAATGTTAGAAAAATACCCAGCCCATTTAAACAAAGGTAAATTCATATGTACTACTATGAAGGCGTTTCTAAGATACATTGTAATTGAAAAAAATCTGGCAGAACAACACAATATTGTAGAACATTCAGAATGTCTGGAGAATGAGGGAGAAAAAGAAAGCACTTTTTTAATTTGAAGTTTCTGTATTTTTATAACAGTCATGCTTCCATTTTTTATAACGTGTTAGTAGTAAAAAGAAGTGTCATTTCAGTTGCAATACCTTTCTTTCCCTCGACCCCCCGCCCTTTCTCTTTTTTCTTTCCTTTCCTTGACATTGACTTTTACAACAAATAAGGCAGTTGTCTTTCAATATGTCCCACGTTCTGTAGTTGTTAGTTTGCTTCCTCAAGGGGTTGTGTTACTTGTTCTTCTGTTTTCCATATTTCTTATAAATTAGAATATAGCTCTAAAATCATGATTAGATTCAAATTCAAATTTTATACCTTTTGACAAGAATGGCTTATTGGCAGGGCTTTTAAAAAGTAAACTTTTACTTGAAGTGTAATTTACACACATAAAAGTACACAGATTATAAATGTACAATTCAAATTTTTGTTAAAAAAAGGAACATACCCAAATAATCATTGTTTAGATCAAGAATTAGGATGTTATGGCAACTTCCACCTCTCCAAAGGTTACCATGATCTGACTTCTGTCACGGATTTGTTTTGCTTATGTTTGAATTTTAATGTAAATAAAACCATACAACACTTGCTTCTTTATGTCTGACTTTGATTGTTGGACCTTACATCTGTAAAATTTATCCATATTGTTGTGCATAGCAATAGTTTGTTCTTTCTCATTGCTGTACAGTATTCTGTTGTATGAACATTCTTGTACATACCTTTTTATTGTTTTACATAATCTCTATACCCAATGTGGGGCTCAAACTTATAACCCCAAGATCAAGAATTGCATGCTCTATGACTGAGCCAGCCAGGTGCCCCTCTTGTACATATCTCTTATTTACGTAAGTATGTATGCATGTATGTATGTATATAGAGAGAGGGCATCAGCAGGAGGGGCAGAGGGAGAGGGAGAGAGAATCTCAAGCAGACTCCCCACTGAGCACAGAGCCCAATGCGGAGCTCGATCTCACGACCCCAAGATCAAACCCGAGCTGAAACCAAGAGTTGGATGCTCAGCCAACTGAGACACCCAGGCGCCCCACATATCTTATAATGTACATATGTATGCATTTCTGTTAGGCAAATACTGGAGTAGAATTGCTAGATCACAGAGTGAGCACATTTTCAGTTTTAGTGGATGATGCTGTTTTCGAAGTTTTCTACTGTTTTTCTAAGTTACACCAATTTTTACTCCCTTCAGAGATGTGGAAGTGTTCCAGCTGCTCGACGTTCTTAGTTCTACCACTCTTTTAGATTTTAACACTTCTTGTGAATGTGTAGAGGTATGTGTTTGTGTCGTGACATGTATTTTTTAAAGATTACTAAGGTTGCTGTGAAGAGAATAAATTATAGGAAAGCAAGGATGGAAATAAGAACAGTAGAAGTTTGTTTCAGTCATCTCTTTAGGTGATGGTGGTGGCCTGGAATAGGATGGTAGCAATGGAAATAGAATGAAGAGGATGAATCTGGGATATATTTTAGAAGAAGAGCCAATAAGGTTTGCCAGTGGGTTAGGTGTGGAAGGGAAACAAAAGGGTGAAATCGTGTGTAACTGCTAGCTTTTTGACTTCCACAGCTGGATGGCTGATTCACATCAGTGACTGGAGGAGTCTGGTGGAGGAAGAGTATGTGTGAATTCACAGGGTGGAAGTTGTTCAAAGTAAGCTTCCCAAGAGTAGGGTTCTTGGTTTGTAGCTTTCACTTACATATCCCAAGCACCTAGAATATTAATTAACAGAAAGTAAGTAATTAAAAGTATGTGTTGAACAAAGAGTGAATTAGACATCTTAGTGGTAATATCTGGCAATTTGTTGAATGTACGAGTTTAGAGGTTTGTGGAGAGACAGGTTAGATATATATATCTGATAGACATCATCATCATAGTAGATTTAAAGCCATAAGGACTGGATGAGATCACCCAGGGAGAAAGTGTATTTATACAAGGTTAGTAGTAATGAGGGGTTGTCAG
>NW_025411491.1:0-4573 GCF_002201575.2 Neomonachus schauinslandi | reverse complement strand
AAATCCCACTTGGTCATGGTGAATAATCCTTTTAATGTACTGTTGGATCCTATTGGCTAGTATTTTGGTGAGAATTTTTGCATCCATGTTCATCAGGGATATTGGTCTGTAATTCTCCTTTTTGATGGGGTCTTTGTCTGGTTTGGGGATCAAGGTAATGCTGGCCTCATAAAATGAGTTGGGAAGTTTTCCTTCCATTTCTATTTTTTGGAACAGTTTCAGAAGAATAGGTATTAATTCTTCTTGAAATGTTTGGTAGAATTCCCCTGGGAAGCCATCTGGCCCTGGGCTTTTGTTTGTTGGGAGATTTTTGATGACTGCTTCAATTTCCTTAGTGGTTATAGGTCTGTTCAGGTTTTCTATTTCATCCTGGTTCAGTTTTGGTAGTTGATACATCTCTAGGAATGCATCCATTTCTTCCAGGTTATCTAATTTGCTGGCATAGAGTTGCTCATAATATGTTCTTATAATTGTTTGTATTTCTTTGGTGTTGGTTGTGATCTCTCCTCTTTCATTCATGATTTTGTTGATGTGGGTCATTTCTCTTCTCTTTTTGATAAGTCTGGCCAGGGGTTTATCAATCTTGTTAATTCTTTCAAAGAACCAGCTCCTAGTTTCTTTGATCTGTTCTACTGTTCTCTTAGTTTCTATTTCATTGATTTCTGCTCTGATCTTTATTATTTCTCTTCTCCTGCTGGGTTTAGGCTTTATTTGCTGTTCTTTCTCCAGCTCCTTTAGGTGTAGGGTTAGGTTGTGTACTTGAGACCTTTCTTGTTTCCTGAGAAAGGCTTGTATTGATATACTTTCCTCTTAGGACTGCCTTTGCTGCATCCCAAAGATTTTGAATAGTTGTGTTTTCATTTTCATTGGTTTCCATGTATTTTTTTAATTCTTCTTTAATTTCCTGGTTGACCCATTCATTCTTCAGTAGGATGCTCTTTAGCCTCCATGTATTTGAGTTCTTTCCGACTTTCCTCTTGTGATTGAGTTCTAGTTTCAAAGCATTGTGTTCTGAAAATAGGCAGGAAATGATTCCAATCTTTTGGTACCGGTTGAGACCTGATTTATGACCTAGGATGTGATCTATTCTGGAGAATGTTCCATGGGCACTAGAGAAGAACGTGTATTCCGTTGCTTTGGGGTGGAATGTTCTGAATATGTCTGTAAAGTCCATTTGGTCCAGTGTGTCATTTAAAGTCTTTATTTCCTTGTTGATCTTTTGCTTAGACGATCTGTCCATTTCAGTGAGGGGGGTGTTAAAGTCCCCCACTATTATTGTATTGTTGTCGATGTGTTTCTTTGCTTTTGTTATTAATTGCCTTATATAATTGGCTGCTCCCATGTTAGGGGCATAGATATTTACAATTTTTAGATCCTCTTGTTGGATAGATCCTTTAAGTATGATATAGTGTCCGTCCTCATCTCTTATTACAGTCTTTGGTTTAAAATCTAATTTGTCTGATATAAGGATTGCCACCCCAGCTTTCTTTTGGTGTCCATTAGCATGGTAAATGGTTTTCCACCCCCTCACTTTCAATCTGGGGCTGTCTTTGGGTCTAAAATGAGTCTCTTGCAGACAGCATATCGATGGGTCTTGTTTTTTAATCCAGTCTGATAGCCTGTGCCTTTTGATTGGGGCATTTAGCCCATTTACATTCAGGGTAACTATTGAAAGATAGGAATTTAGTGCCATTGTATTGCCTGTAAGGTGACTGTTACTGTATATTGTCTGTGTTCCTTTCTGGTCTATATTGCTTTTAGGCTCTCTCTTTGCTTAGAGGACCCCTTTCAAGATTTCCTGTAGGGCTGGTTTTGTGTTTGCAAATTCCTTTAGTTTTTGTTTGTCCTGGAAGCTTTTTATCTCTCCTTCAATTTTCAAGGAGAGCCTAGCTGGATAGAGTATTCTTGGCTGCATATTTTTCTCATTTAGTGCTCTGAATATATCCTGCCAGTCCTTTCTGGCCTGCCAGGTCTCTGTGGATAGGTCTGTTGCCAATCTAATGTTTCTACCCTTGTAGGTTACATATCTCTTCTCCCGAGCTGCTTTCAGGATTTTCTCTTTGTCTCTGAGACTCGTAAGTTTTACTATTAGATGTCGGGGTGTTGACCTATTTTTATTGATTTTGAGAGGGGATTTCTGTGCTTCCTGGATTTTCATGCCTGTTTCCTTTCCCAAATTAGGGAAGTTCTCTGCTATAATTTGCTCCATTATACCTTCTGCCCCTCTCTCTCTTTCTTCTTCTTCTGGGATCCCAATTATTCTAATGTTGTTTCGTCTTATGGTATCGCTTATCTCTCGAATTCTGCCCTCGTGATCCAGTAGTTGTTTATCTCTCTTTTTCTCAGCTTCTTTATTTTCCATCATTTCATCTTCTATAGTACTGATTCTCTCTTCTGCCTCATTTATTCTAGCAGTTAGCGCCCCCATTTTTGATTGCACCTCATTAATAGCCTTTTTGGTTTCTACTTGGTTGGATTTTAGTTCCTTTACTTCTCCAGAAAGGGTTTCTCTAATAACTTCCATATTTTTTTCAAGCCCAGCTAGTATCTTTAAAGTGATGATTCTGAACTCTAGATCTGACATCTTACTAATGTCCGTATTGAGTAGGTCCCTGGCAGTCGGTACTACCTCTTGTTCTTTTTGTTGAGGTGATTTTTTCCGTCTTGTCATTTTGTGCAGAGGAGAATAGATTAATGAGAGAACAAAATGCTAGCAGAGTAACAACGTCCCCAGAAAATATACTCTAAACAAATCAGAAAAGACTTGAAGCAGTGGGAAAAGAAAGGGAAAGAGAGAAAAAAGAAAAAGAACAAAAAGAAAAAAATAAAGATAAAAACAAAAACAAACAAAACAAAACAACAACAACAACAACAAAAAAAAAACCAGAATGTGATCAAATATGATCAGGCTGGTATATAGATCAGTGCCACACACTAGATTTGGGGTATATTTTGGTCTTTTAGAAGAAAGTGCCTCCCAAAATTTTAAAGAAAGAAAAACTTATATATCTGCAAAAGTAAGGTTTGATATGATGAAGGGATGGAATATGACTGTAAAGATGGAAATTATAAAAAAATTTATAAAAGGAATTAAGAAGTTGGTTTAAAAAAGAAAGAAGAGGATTTAAAAAAAGAAAAAAAAAAGGGAGAGGATGTGATCAGGCAGGGGAATAGAAAACACCATATACTAGAGATTTAGGGTATATTTTAATGTGTTAGAAGAAACTATCTCAAAATTTTAAAGAGAGAACAACTTATATATATAAGCCAAAAATACGGGTAACTACTATGAAGGGATAGAATATGACTCTAAAAATGAAAAATAAAAATGTTTTTTTTTTTTTTAAAGGGGTTGAGAAGATGTTGGTTGAAAAAGGGAAAAAGAAAAATTCAAAAAGAAAAAAAAAAGAAAAAAAGACAGTTAAAAAAAAATTAACTTTGAAAGACTACAGAATCATGGTAAAAAAGCCATGAATTCTATGTGCAGTAGTCCCCTAGCGCTGGAGTTCTGCCGTTCTCATTGATGGGTAAACTTGGTCTTGGCTGGCTGTTCTCGCTGATCTTCTGGGGAGCGGCCTGCTGCCGTGGTTTCCAAATGTCTTTGCCGGAGGCAGAATTGCCCCGCCCTTGCCCCCTCCCAGCTAAGTAATCTGCTGGGGTTTGCTCTCCGGGGCCTTTGTTCCCTGCGAGCCTTCCGTACCGCTTTGGAGGCGGAGAGTGAAAATGGCGGCCTCCCGATCTCCGCCGCGGAGGAGCCGAGAACTCGGGGCCCCGCTTCCAAGTGAGCCCCCAGAGAAAAGCCGTCAGTCACTCCCGTCTCCCCGGTCTCCGGCCGCACTCCGTGCTCACCCGGCCTGTGACCGCGCGTTTCTATCTCTGGCACCCGACCCCGGGTGGAGTCTCCAAACCCAGCAGATCCCTGCGGCGCACTCCCGCGCGGCTCCTCCCGGGGAAGGAAGGGGAGTCTCCCCGGATCTGCCGCTTGTTGGGTCCCCGCTGGAGGAGCAGGGGCCCGACTGTGCCGCGGATCGCGGTTTATGGCCACCCCGAGCTGAGAGCCCGCGCCTGGGCTCCGCCTCTGCAGCCGGCTTCCCTGCTCCGATACCTGGGAGCTCTGCCGCACTCAGGCACCCCCGGTCTTTCTGTGACCCCGAGGGTCCTGAGACCACACTGTCCCGGAGGGTTCCACCCCCCGCTTAGCCACCAGAGTGACGTCCCTCGGCGGAGCAGACTTTTAAAAGTTCCGATTTTGTGCTCCGCGCCTCTATCACGTGCCAGAAGCGGCCGCCGGAGGCCCCTGCCCCGCCGTCTAGCCTCCCGAATATCGCCTCGGATTCACTTCTCCGCACGTCCTACCTTCCAGAAAGTGGTCGCTTTTCTGATGAGAGAGTTGTTGCTCTTCTTTTCTTCGATCTCCTGTTGAGTTTGTAGGTGTTCAGAATGGTTTGATCCTTATCCAGCTGATTTCCTGAGAGGAGACGAAATCCAGGTCTCCTACACCTCCGCCATCTTGCACCGCCCCTTCTAGTCTATAGACAATTTAATAGAATTAGTAATACTTTAAAAATTTATT
>NW_025411490.1:0-4574 GCF_002201575.2 Neomonachus schauinslandi | reverse complement strand
AAGATAAAATTTCAAAAACCCTTTATATATTGTTTTGGGGAATTCTACTAAAATTAAGAATTTAATTTAATTAACTTTAGGTAATACTGAATAGTTATGTTTGGGTCATTAGTAAACCATTGTGATGATCTCCAACTTTTATGAAAGCATTTGTTGCCAGGTATATTTTTTTAATTTCCTTCCCTCGTTACTATCTATCAAACAAACAAACAAAAAACAACAAATATCTGCTTGAGCAAAAAGAAAGAAGAAAGCAAATGTATTTTGATATATCTAGTGCTTCCTATTCACTGTATAATTTAACTCAATAAATAACACTATAAAGAGACATTATTATCCCCCTTTTATAGATGATTACACTGGAGCTTAGATTGCACATGTAACTTATCCCAAATCATATATCTGAAAGTGTCAAGAACATAAAGGTTGAATTTAGTCTTCCCTTTTTGGAAGATTTTTTTTAAGGGGCAGATATATTTCACTCTGACCCCTATGTAATTGCCAGATTTTCTTGACGCATTGGTTATTGCTAAAATATAGGCTGGCAGGATTGAAGGCATTCCTGGGTAGTTTGCATCCGTTCCCTCCTTTAAGACTATTATGCAGCAGCTGCCACTTTTACATTCGTCATATTCTGGTTTTAGCATTATATGAGTCAAACAGGACATTTCTTCAGGAATCAACTATCCTGAGATTTTAAAATAAGCCACATGGAGATAATAAATGGAGAAGGTGTTGGGTCATCTGTATTACTTTAAATACCTTCCTACGGGCATTTCCAGAGCCTGGAACTCAGAACTCCTTAGGTTTTAGCCAGGTGACACACACTTTATATGAGAACGGAAGCACTTTCTGAATTCCTAATAGTGCTTTGGGTGCCGGAGCTATGGACCATTAGACACCTCTTTATGATGGCTTCCCCTGAAACAGGTGAGTTGCAGGACTTTGAAACTGGGTGCATAAAACATGTTCTCTAGTGCTTTTGGTTTTGTCTACTTAGTTCTGTAATTTTAAGGAGTAATAACCCATGGAAAAGCATCCATAGAAAAACAGAGAAATTAAAATATGAGGATATCACTCAATGACACCGAAACTTTTTTCTTTTACTCTTTGTCAAAAAGATTTTATAAATTTTTAAACATGGATTTGCTTCTCTCAATTTAATACCATTTTGCTGTTATATTGTGTTGTATAGTGGTAATTTTAACACTTTCATGATATAACTTCTTCTTACTCATTTAAAAAAGGTGAAAAATATTTTGTGGAAATAGGGTGTTTTTCATTTTCTTTTGGGTTATATTTTAGAATGAGATCTGGAAGAACATATATCAGTGATTCCAAGGGATAATGGTAGTCTTACTGTTCTCGCTTAAAATTTTCAAACTGAAATACAGACAATTTTCATTATTATCCTACAATTATTTATTACCATATTCTAACTGGTAATTTATGTTACAAAGAAAAAATAAATCCAGTTGTAAAGATATCAAAATAATTACTTTGTTTAATCTATTTCTTTAATTTCCTCTGAGAATGTACATTTTCTATACTTATGTAAGTCTCTCTATCAAATATTAATTATGCAGAATATATGATGAATTTTCCAAGACTCTTGAAATTTGGTTCCTGCTCGAACCCCAAATTAGATGGATGTATTTGATTTCATCATTTACCTCCTCTATTCATCCGTTTCCCCTAAGAAAAATTATCTGAGTACATGAAAGCAGTAGTAGCTACAATTTACTGATACCTGCTCATTTCAAGTGCTCAGTTAAGTACTCACTATACACGATCTTATTTTCTTCTTGCATCAACCACATAATTAATGACTCGTTTTTATTTATTTGTATTCATTTTTAAGGACATACTTTCAAAACACAAACTTGAGACCCATAGGATGTAAGAATGTGCTTTACTTCACAGAACTTGCAGTTTTGGGAATATATCTTAGAACTGTGCTCTGACTGAAGCACAAGCTCATGGCACTTCACGACCTCACTTCTCCCTGCTGGAATTGTGGATGACCTGGAACCTACTGAGAGGGTCCTTAATGTAGCTTGAACTGTAGAGAGGACAGGAGTTCATGTGTTCCCTTGGTTCAGTCAACATTCCTACAGTTATTTTATGTGTTTTAATGCACTCACAGATTAACTAAAAAATATACTTACTCTGTATTTCCCATTTGTAATGAGATCTATTTTGTAGGCAAACCAAGCCTGGGAATGGATCCATCCAGAAAAGCATAAAAAATAGTTCACTTTTTTGAATCCATTTATCAGTTACATGAAAGATAATCATTTAGTGTAGCCTATGACTTTGAGAGTCCATTATTTATTTTATTTTGTTTGTTAATATGTCAACCTTCTCACTATCAATATTATAGTTGGGATAAAAAACTGAGAGAACTAATATGAACTTTGGAAGTTAACTTCCAGAAACAGGGTTTGGGATTGATGTTACCTCCTTGGTACCTGGTTTCCCCCCCTTGATTTTCCAGATACAAATCATCTTCTCACGTTTCAGCTACCTCATGTGCAATTCCAAAATAATACTAGTGTCTACTCGTTTTAGTTGTTGTTATATTGGATGAGACATCGCATATTAAGGGTTTCTCATAGTCTGGAATACTATCTTCTACAACTTTTTATCATCCTCGTTGTGTCTGATTTGCTACACATGTAGCATGTACATGAGAATCAGGGTCATTCAACTTTAATGTTTCGGATCTAATTGAGAAAAGGACCAGCCCGAAATATTGGTCAATGAGGCATTTAACATAGAACATACAGATGGGAATGGTGAAGCTTTGCTATTTCTGAGAAAACCACATTGAAGTGTGGATAGAAATAAAAGAATGAATCTAAAAGGATATTGGATTCTGTGTAATCATAGATTTTATACAAACAGAATATAAGATAATATGATTTTTATCCTGTTTTATTATTAGTTTCAGAGGTAGAAATTAGTGATTCATCAACTGCAAACAATACCCAGTGTTCATTACATCAAGTGCCCTCCTTAATGCCCATCACCCAGTTACGGCATCACCCCACCCACCTCCCCTCCTGTTTTTAATGTGCAATAAAACAACACACATGATTAGATATACTCTTGAATTGTAAATCTACCTTCACAATTGAATTAAATTGTTGACAGGAAATACCAAAGAATAAGTTTTTATCTTTTAATCTTTGTGCTTACTTTTTTTAAAATGGAGACATTGTTTTGTGTATCATAAATTCCATGTTACAGTACAATTTTTAAAAAATGTTATATTAAAACATAGGAAACTGTTTCAAAATTAATAATCAAAGAATCAAAGAATAATGCCTTAGAATGATTAGAATTACCATAGTTATGTGTGTGTTCTAGGTTTTAAGAAATTCATAAATGGTGGATTGAATGCATTGTACTGTAATCCAGACGTACTGTAAATATTATACCACTGAAATTATTCCTAGACTTTAAAAAAATGTATAATTAAATTACATGTTAGTTTTCAAATAAATATTCACTTTACTTGAAAATGTTTGGGTGGGAAATATCTACTTATAGCTAATAAATATAATAGTAAGAAAAATATTAAGGCTAATCTCTGTAGAGATATTGTATTGTGTCGTGCTATGGTATTATCTCTTAATTCTTAAAGAGAAGGATTCTATATTGCATTCCATTTTGCACATAATAAGGCTGAGATTAAAACAGATTTAAATTTAAATTATCTAAATTTACCCAACTACTAATCAGTAGAATAGGTATTCAAGCACAAGAAGTCTAGTCCTTAAATCTGTACTTCTATACTCATAAAGTTAGAGAAAACCATTGTATTGAGTGAAGGATCAGGGAGAACAATAGTGCCATCAGTTCTCTAATTTTCAAAATGTGCATTGTTAAATAAGTCACATAACTTTCTGAACTTTAATTTCCTGCTGGGGAAGTGTTTGTTGTAAAGACATTTAACATGACTTTTCATTTGGAAACATAAGATAGAATGAATGAAATGTCTGACGTTATCACAATTTTTATTTAAAATGCTGTTAGCTTAAAGTCATTTCTTCTTCAATCATAAATCGACATAGGGCCTTCAAAATCTTAATTAAAGTAACTTATCATCTGAAAAATATATTTAAAGGTAGTTTTAAGCATGGGCCTTAGCTGATAGTTTCAAATACAAGAATAGAGCACAAAGTGAACCACAGTGCTTTATATTGGCCCATGGATGGCAGCAACAATCCCCTTTGCTCTGAATCCCAGCAACCCTTACTGACGCCTCTTTTTGCCCCTTCACATCACATATATATCGGCCCTCATCTCATTCAGCAAACTCTGAGACTGTCCCCTTCTTTTTCTACTTTGCATTTTAATCTCCACAAATCTCTTGAAATAAGCGGTCAGCACGATGAGATTTGACCTGGGAGAGATTCGCTTTGGTGGAGTTTGGGACACCTGGATGACTCAGTGGTGTCCCTCCGCCTTATGTTCTCCTTCAAAGTCCACCCAAGAATCCCATGGGAATAACCCATTCCCCTGGTCGAAGACCCTCAGCTGAATTCTTCAAATTCAGGACTTACTGT
>NW_025411489.1:0-4579 GCF_002201575.2 Neomonachus schauinslandi | reverse complement strand
GGTCAAGATCTGGCTGTCCTAGAAGGTTCCAGACATTTCTAGGGCTGTGGGTGGGGGCTGGATGAGGAGCCAAGAGGCTGGGCCCTCCTCAAGCCAGATGTCCCCCTTCCTGGGCTTTGTCCTCTTGGCTCACAGTTGCCCCCTGGTGGCTCCAGCAGGACCCGCAGGCTCAGACCTAGGGGTGGGACAGGAGGGGGTGGCTGCCACTTGCCAGAGGTCCCTAGTTCAGACTCAGGGAGAGAGCAGGTGGTCCTGCCCCCAGTATACCAGCCTGCTCTGCTGCCCCCCTCACCTCCAGATATTCCAGAGCCTTATCCACGACACCCAGGAGTAGCAGCTGTCCCCAAAAGAGGTGTGGCTGAATGGGTACAAATCCCAAGTCCTTCCATGTTCAAGGTCATAGTCAAACCAGGCACCTTTCTCCTCATTTCATAGGTAGCCTTCAAAAACAGCCCAGCACAGGGGCGCCTGGGTGGCTCAGTTGGTTAAGCCACTGCCTTCGGCTCAGGTCATGATCCTGGAGTCCTGGGATCGAGTCCTGCATTGGGCTCCCTGCTCAGCAGGGAATCTGCTTCTCCCTCTGACCCTTCCCCCTCTCATGTGCTCTCTCTCTCTCAAATAAATAAATAAAAAATCTTAAAAAAAAAAAAAAAAAAGCCCAGCCCTATTTCTGCAAATTTCAGTAATTCATGGCTTTGGAGGCATACTCTGGGGTGAAACTAGGTTTAGACAGAAGGCCCCAACCCTGTATCCTACTGCAGCTCTCTAGAAAGAAATTCAGGGGGGTGGGGGCAGGGGGATTAGAAGAGGAAAGTATTTCTAATTCTTCACCTCTTCCCTGAAGCCCTCAGTAGCCTCTCCCCAGGCAAACCTAGCCTGTCCAGCCACCACCAGGCTACTCAGACCTGCGTCTTACACCAGTGGTAACTGTTCACTCCCCAGCGGGGCTCTGTGTTCCCTGAGCTAATGGGGCCAAGCCTCTGCTTGGGAATAACTGCCCCTGCTGATTGTGACCTGTGGTCAGCAGTCTCTTAGACACTTCCGCCCTTTGTCTGAGGCTCAGAGAGGGCAGTGGTTTGCCCAAGGCTGCACAGCATCTGTCCTCCCAGCCAGGCCTCAGGGCCCTGGCACCTGCTGGCACAGAGTGGTGCTCCAGGCTCCTTCCTAGCTTGGGCCGCTTCCTCACCCAGCCAGCCCCACAGGAACAAAGCCAATCTCTGTTCCACTACTCCCCTCAAAATAACTGACAACTGACCCCTCTCCCTCTGACACCACACTCTCTGGTTCAGAACCAGGAGACAATGAACGGAGAAAATACCTGGCAGAGGCGCACAGCAAGCCCCACTGTGGTCCTACAGTTGCGCTCCCGACACCACGGTCATGTACGTCTGCCTCACTGGGGAAACGGTTTAGGGTTAAAAATAATCCTACAAATAAAACTGCCAGGTATTTCGCCAACAAAAACGAGTTAATTTAGGAATAGCAGAGAACCGCAATCCAGCACGAAAAAACTACAGGACAACCCTGAGCAAGTCAGCACAACACAGGCGAGTTGCGCTCTTTTATGGAGGAAAGGGGGATGTTGGGAAGGCTGTTATAAACAAAAAGTCCATTGGAGTGAACTGGGAGTTCTGAGTACAGTAGCTTTTCATTGGCTGAGCTGTGGCTGCCCCTCATTGGCTGGGCTGTTGCTGGGGCGGAAGAAACCTTCCCCTCTTGCTGGGCTGGTAAGGTAGCTCCACCTGCAAGCTTGGGTCTGCAATTGACGAAGAGTGGTGGGGCCCGAGAGCTTCACCTGCTGGCCTCCGGCTCCATTCTAAATGAGGTTTCCTTTCATTAATTTTCACACTCCGCACCTGGGCCAGAGAATGGGCACCCTGGGTCTCTGGGCCTGGCTGGGCGGTGGCAGCAGAGATGGGGGAAGGGGAGTGGAGGAAACGGTCCCCCTACCTGGTCCTGATACGGGCCGCCGCTTGGTGAGCCCCTGCCAGGGCCGGGCTGAGTTAGCAGGGACTCCAGAGGCCGGCCTGTGGGGCCGAGCAGACCTGGCTTGCGGCGGCTCCGGCCTTGACCTAAAGCCACCCGGCTGACCAGCCGCAGAGCCAGGACTCCTGCCCCGGCCGCCAGGGCCTCCACACGGCGGGGCCTGTGGGCTCCCTGTGCCCTCCGTCCCGACTGCAGGTGAGGCCAGAGGTCCTCAGCCAGCCGGAGCAGTTCTCTGATCTACTCGGCACACCCCTTCAGCGTGCCTGGCGGGCGCCTGGTGGAGTTCTACTGCTGGTGAGCGCCGGGGCTGCAGGGCGGGAGTCGGGGAGCCCGGGGCCAGCGGGCTGTCCCGGGCAGAGGGGGGCACCCTGACTGGCCCGGGTGCCCAGGCCGGTGCGTGAGCTGTCCGTTTCCCCAGGGACTCCTACTGGGTGATGGAGGGGCTGCTCCTCTCTGAGATGCCCGGGATGGTGAAGGGCATGCTGCAGAACTTCCTGGACCTGGTGCGGACGTAAGGGGGGGCGGGCCCCTCCAGGCTGGGGCGGAGAAGGGGGTGCCAAGGGCTTGGCGCCGGATTGGCCTTGGCCTTCGCCGCTGGGCAGACGCACCTCAGCCCGCGTCCTTCCTGGCAGCTACGGACACGTCCCCAACGGGGCCCGCGTGTATTACCTGCAGCCGAGCCAGCCCCCCCTCCTGACTCTCAGGGTGGACCGCTACGTGACCCACACCGACACCGCCTTCCTCCGGTGGGCCCCCCGGCCCCCCTGCTGCCCCACAGGCCGCCCTACCTGGGACCTCCCAGGGTGGGACTGAGGGGCCGTGCCTGGGCTGCCGCGGTGCCTGGCTCCACCCCAGAGACAACATCGGGAGCCTAGCCTTGGAATTGGACTTCTGGATGGAGAACAGGACCATCTCTGTGAGCTCGGGGGAGGGGGGGAGAGCTACGTCCTGAATCACTATGCTGTCCCTTATGGGGGACCCAGGTAAGGAGCCGCCTGCCAACCTCTTGGTCTCTCGTGATTCACTCTGGTCTGAGGGCCATGACTTAGCCCTGCCTCTCAGATGCAGATACTGAAAGCCCTGGGCAATCCAGGGCCCACGAAGGGCAATTCAAGGGCAGTTGGAGCAACATGGCTTAGCCTCCAGCTTGCACTTAGAGGCTCCTAGTGCCGGGATGCCCATTTTCCTCTTCCAGGCCAGAGTCTTACAGCAAAGATGCTGAGCTGGCAGACACGTTGCCAGAAGGTGAGCAATAACAAGGTCAGGGATCGGGGTGGGGCCGAGAGCCTGGTGTTGGGTGTCAAGCCCTGGCCCTCCCTGCCACCCCCCCCACCCTGTCCCCTGCTGCTTTGTCCTCACAGGGGACCAGGAGGCTCTGTGGGCTGAGCTCAAGGCTGGGGCTGAGTCTGGATGGGACTTCTCTTCATGGTGGCTTGTCGGAGGCCCAGACCCTACATCGCTCAGCAGCATCCGCACCAGCAAATTCGTGCCTGTTGACCTCAATGCCTTCCTGTGCCAGGCAGAGGAGCTGATGAGCAACTTCTACTCCAGACTGGGTGAGCCAGCAGGAGGGGCGGCTTGGGTCCTGCTTCAGCCTTGGCCGTGGAGCTGGAAGTAGGACCTTGAATGAAGGGCCTCCAGCCTCCTAGCCCGCTCCGTACCTCACCCCTAGGGCAAGAGTACGCATGGAGCCCACTCTCCACTCACCCTCCCTTTCTTACTGGGAGGGACTCCTAGGGTCTATGAGAGGACACCTGAGTCCACACATTGAAACTCCCTCCATTCTCTCTCCCCAAACAATTGCCCTCGGACCTGTCGGAGCTACGGAAATACACACGGCCAGTGCCCTCCTAGGACGGGCCCGGGAGCAGGCCAGTGCAGGTCCTGAGAGCCCTATAGGGCCATGGCTCAGGAACTCCTAGATCCTAGAGGCCGGAAATGTGGGCTCCAGGTCTGCATGTCCCCTTGGTGTCAGGACTTCTAGCCCTTGGGGAGGACAACAGGAGGCGGCCAAGGTTGACCTCTTTCTGGAAGGCATGGGACCCAAGGTCAGGCACCTTGGTTGCTCAGCCTAAAGACAGTGTCACCCCAGGGAACGACATCCAAGCCACAAAGTACAGAAATCTGTCGCAACAGCGCTTGGCTGCCATGAGAGCCATCCTGTGGGATGAAGAGAAAGGGGCCTGGTTTGACTATGACCTTGAGAACGGAAAGAAGAACCTAGAGTTTTACCCATCCAACCTCACTCCTCTCCGGTCTGTTTCTCTGACCCAGACGCCATGGACAAGGCCCTAAAGTATTTGGAGGTGAGGGGGGCAGCAGAGCAGGCTGATATACTGGGGGCAGGACCACCTGCTCTCTCCCTGAGTCTGAACTAGGGATCTCTGGCAAGTGGCAGCCACCCCCTGTCCCACCCCTGGGTCTGAGCCTGCGCGTCCCGCTGGAGCCACCAGGGGGCAACTGTGAGCCAAGAGGACAAAGCCCAGGAAGGGGGACATCTGGCTTGAGGAGGGCCCAGCCTCTTGGCTCCTCATCCAGCCCCCACCCAGCCCTAGAAATGTCTGGAACCTTCTAGGACAGCCAGATCTTGACC
>NW_025411488.1:0-4579 GCF_002201575.2 Neomonachus schauinslandi | reverse complement strand
AGAAGACATACAAATGGCTAACAGACACATGAAAAAATGTTCATCATCATTAGCCATCAGGGAAATCCAAATCCAAACCACACTGAGATATCACCTTACACCAGTTAGAATGGCAAAAATGGGCAGGGAAAGAAACAACAAATGTTGGAGAGGTTGTGGAGAAAGGGGAACCCTCTTACATTGTTGGTGGGAATGCAAGTTGGTACAGCCACTTTGGAAACCAGTGTGGAGGTTCCTCAAAAATTTAAAAATAGAGCGACCCTATGACCCAGCAATTGCACTCCTGGGTATTTACCCCTAAGACACCGATGTAGTGAAAAGAAGGGCCATATGCACCCCAATGTTCATAGCAGCAAAGTCCGCAATAGCCAAACTGTGGAAAGAGCCAAGATGCCCTTCAACAGATGAATGGATAAAGAAGATGTGGTCCATATATACAATGGAATATTACTCAGCCATCAGAAAAGATGAATACCCAACTTTTACATCAACATGGATGGGACTGGAGGAGATTATGCTAAGCGAAATAAGTCAAGCAGAGAAAGTCAATTATCATATGGTTTCACTTATTTGTGGAACATAAGGAATAATATGGAGGACATTAGGAGAAGGAAGGGAAAAATGGGGGGGGGGGATTGGAGGGAGAGATGAACCATGAGAGACTATGGACCTGAGAAACAAACAGGGTTTTAGAGGGGACGGGGAAGGGGGGATTGGTTAGCCCGGTGATGGGTATCAGGGAGGGCACGTAGTGCATGGAGCACTGGGTGTTATATGAAAACAATGGATCGTGGATCACTACATCAAAAACTAATGATGTATTATATGGTGACTAACATAACATAATAAAATTAAAAAAAAAACTAATGATGTATTGTATGGTGACTAACATAATAAAATTTTTAAAAAAATAAATGCATCTTTTAAAAAAAGAGTGGATATCCCTGTCTTGTTCCTGACCATAGAGTAAAATCTCTCAGTTATTTCCCATTGAGGATACTGTTAGCTGTAGGTTTTTCATACATGGCCTTTATTATGTTGAGGTATGTTACCTCTAACCCTACTTTGTTGAGGGTTTTTATCATAAATGGATGTTGTACTTTGTCAAGTGCTTTTTCTGCATCTATTGAAAGGATTCTTCCTGTTTTAGGAAATGGCAATTAAGCTGAGACATGAAGCATAGTAAAGAGCCAGCCACACAAAAACCTGAGACGGGACATTTCATCTGAAAGAGCTCATGTGCAGAGGCTCCATTTTACTTCAGGTTCTAGAGAATATGGATATTTGGAGGAACACAGTATATTGAGCAACTGTTCTTTAGGGAAAAACCTTTAGGAGATGGAGGAGAGGGAGGAAGCAGAATAGCGAAGGAGCAAAAGCTAAGTGAGGATGTACTCTCAGGTAAAGTCTAGCATTGGCCTGATCCATAGGGGAAGGGCTCTAGAGTACAAACCATACTGTAAAGTTCTCTGCTCCCTAACAATAGGGGATGACCATTTGTACCTGTATAACAGTGTATCAGTCATTCACTGGCTTAGTGTTGCATTGCAGGGGTAGGAGAGATGTAGTTTCCCAGGCAAGACAGCTTCTGTCAGCCAGGTTTATTTTACAAAGAAAAAAGGCAGCTGTGACCCAGCCTTTACAGCAGCTGAGGAATGGATGTCCAGACAACAACATCTACCATGGGCTCTAAGGTAAAAGAGAGCTCAAATACCTTTTGAAACTAAAATAATGCTATTAAGTGTTGTAGCTACTATTGTTGCACAACAAACCAGGCCAAATTTAGTAGCATAAAACAACCACCATATTATTCTCATGGATTCTATAGATAAGAGATTCAGACTGAGCACAGTAGAAATAATTTATCTGAGGCCTTAGCTGAAAAGAAGCAGTGAATTTGGAGTGATTCAATTGACTGGGAACTGGAAATATCTGGACCCTTTTTACTCACACATCTGATGACTGGACTGAATAGTCTGAAAGCTGTATTCAGCTGTAACTAGCAACCAAACCACCAACAGCTAATCTCTCGTTGTAGATTGAGTTTTCTAAAAAGCACACAAATAACTTCTGAAATGGAAAGTCCTGAGAAAGCCCCCAAAGAGCAAACATCCCAAGTTTCATAGCCTTTTCTATTCCAGCATCAAAGGTCACATAGCATTACCTTATTGACTGAAGAAATTACAAGCACACCCAAATTCAAGGGGGAATGGACACAGAATGTCAAAGAATTGTTGCTTTTTTTTTTAAAACCATGACAGTGAGCAAGGGAGAGAGTGGTTTAAGATAAGCTTAGAGAGGTAGGCAGAAAGGCAAGTGATGGGGATAGTACTGCAAATTTAAAATTCCATTATGTGATTGTTAAACTCAGATGCACTGAAGTACTTAAAAGGAGATATGAAGTATGGCAGTTAGATGTATGTGACTAGAGCTCAAAAGAAAGGTCTAATCAGGAGATATAAGTGACTAGTTATATAGAGATGATTAAAATGTAATTACTTGTTAAGAATATATCAATATTCTTAGAGTCACTCAATGTATATTAACTTAGTTTCTTTCTAGAAATGTGATATAAATTTGTACCCTCACCAGAATAATAACAGAATTCTAGATGCAAATATCTTGATTTTACTTTGGTTCAGGGTAAACAGTCCTAGGCCTTAAAATCAGCCATCTTGGGATTGTTGCTCAACAACAGTCCCTTTTGTCAATGTTCAAATTGAGCTTTCTAGTCACTATACAAAGTCCCAAATTCCTCTTCCAATATTGTTCCCATAATACAGCAGCATATCTAATCATATCAAGTTTCATGTGTCTTTCATATCCTAGAGATTCCTAAACTTCATATATAGATTAAACCTTGTTTACATTGGATCTCAATAGAAAGGACTGAATAGGACAACAGTTATTTAAGGAACCAGGGATGAAAGGTTATTGAAAAGCCATCATGAGCTACATCTCGTAGAAGGAGAATGTGCCAACAGCAACACTAAATATTTAAAGACTTAAAAATGTAGTTGTGAGTTCAAAAAATGTTCTCAATTCAATACAAATGGATCTCCCAAGTGATCCTATAGATCCACAGTTCCCAAATGTGAGTGATTTGGCCCCTTTGGTATATTGGCATTGTTTGGAGACATTTTTGGTTGTCACAAATTGGGGGGGAGGACTGTTAATGGCATTAAGTGGACAGAAGGCAGGAATGCTGCTAAATGTTCTACAGTGTACAGGACAGTCCCCAACAACAAACAATTAGCCAATCCAAAATATCAATAGTTCTGAGGTTTAAAAATTCAGCTAAATATTAACTCTAGAGTCTAAACTTCTCTTTGTATGAATTATGCTCAGTACCCAGTGGGTCTCCCTTATCAAATGTTTATGACTATTGAGCTACGATGAGAAGGCAAACATAAAGGGAAATATACAAAGTCATCAATTTCAAATTAGCAAAGAAAGGTAACTAGAAATTCATAGAATTGATGAGGAAAGGCAGATTTAGAAATCTGAAATTCAGACAGACTCATTAATGGCCAGGAATTAGAAGTGGTACTTGAAGAAAACTATTATAGGAATATACAATAAAGAAAGCATCAGGTCAGAGGAGACAAGAGGACAAGGATAATGAATCACTGTAATGGTGAATGAAATTAAAGAGCCTTCTGAAAGGGGAAGGACAGCACTGATCCATTAAGTATTAGACATAAATCGGAACAAATAAAAGAGAAGACTCCAGTTTGGTACTGTAGCATGTCTTTCTATAAAACTACTTCTTTGCCTTAGCATATGAAAAAGGAAATTATTTGTTAATCTTATTTTAGATAGTATAAACAATTCTATTCAAAGAATTGACATTAGACAGCATTTTGGAGACGGTTGTAATTCACAAATTAAATGAAGGGAACTTTGTATTTCAATGCAATATTTCGATTGTCTCAGTATATTTGCATTGATAAAAACATACACACATATTCCATATCTTTGTATTAACCAGGGCAATAGGAATAATACAAATGTCATAACTAGAGAAATAATTTTGAGATACACATCAACATGACTGAAATGTGCTATATTATGTAAATACTAAAGAATCATTTGTAATTTAAACTAGACGTAATACTAGAAAGAGAAATGGCAAACTGGTGGATTCTCATCAAAGCAATGCTTTTACTGCACTAAAAATCCTGAGAGTTGGTAACAGGCAGGATTGAAATAATCAAAATACTAACAAAACTGAACCAGAAAGCTTGCTGGGTCTTTATTTAAGGTTACCATTGTATTTTGAAAAATCAAAAGGTGACTCAGGCAATGATAAACTTTTAATATTTTAATAAAAGTCATAGTAAGCCTTCTCAAAATTTCATGAACTTTTCATAATGAACTCTCTTCTTTAAATAAATATAGATTTGTTTTAGTTTAAGCTTTAGGCAGGAGTACTTTTTATTTTGTGAGCTTAGAAATCTGTGCTTTGTCAAAAACAGACATACAGACCAATGGAACAGAATAGAGAACCCAGATATGGACCCTCAACTCTATGGTCAAATAATCTTTGACAAAGCAGGAAAAAACATGCAATGGAAAA
>NW_025411487.1:0-4582 GCF_002201575.2 Neomonachus schauinslandi | reverse complement strand
CTCTAATAACTTCCATATTTTTTTCAAGCCCAGCTAGTATCTTTAAAATGATGATTCTGAACTCTAGATCTGACATCGTACTAATGTCCGTATTGAGTAGGTCCCTGGCAGTCGGTACTACCTCTTGTTCTTTTTGTTGAGGTGATTTTTTCCGTCTTGTCATTTTGTGCAGAGGAGAATAGATTAATGAGAGAACAAAATGCTAGCAGAGAAACAACGTCCCCAGAAAATATACTCTAAACAAATCAGAAAAGACCTGAAGCAGTGGGAAAAGAAAGGGAAAGAGAGAAAAGAGAGAAAGAAAATAAATAAAAAGATAAATATAAAGATAAAAACAAAAACAAACAAAACAAAACAACAACAACAACAAAAAACAGATGTGATCAAATATGATTAGGCTGGTATATAGATCAGTGCCACACACTAGATTTAGGGTGTATTTTGGTCTTTTAGAAGAAAGTGCCTCCCAAAATTTTAAAGAAAGAAAACTTATATATGTACAAAAATAAGGGTTGATATGATGAAGGGATGGAATATGACTGTAAAGATGAAAATTATTAAAAATTTTATAAAAGGAATTGATAAGAAGTTGTTTGAAAAAAGAAAGAAGAGGATTTAAAAAAAGAAAAAAGAAAAAAGAAAAAAAAAAGGGAGAGGATGTGATCAGGCAGGGGAATAGAAAAACACCATATACTAGAGATTTAGGGTATATTTTAATCTGTTAGAAGAAACTATTTGAAAATTTTAAAGAGAGAACAACTTATATACATAAGCCAAAAATACGGGTAACTACTCTGAAGGGATAGAATATGACTCTAAAAATGAAAAATAAAAATGTTTTTTTTTTTAAAAAAGGGATTGATAAGATGTTGGTTGAAAAAGGGAAAAAGAAAAAGAAAAAAAGAAAAAAAGAAAAAAAAAGACAGTTAAAAAAAATTAACTTTGAAAAACTAAAGAATCATGGTAAAAAAGCCATGAATTCTATGTGCAGTATTCCCCTAGTGCTGGAGTTCTGCCGTTCTCATTGATCGGTAAACTTGGTCTTGGCTGGCTGTTCTCGCTGATCTTCTGGGGAGGGGCCTGTTGCCGTGGTTCCCAAATGTCTCTGCCGGAGGCGGAATTGCCCCGCCCTTGCGCCCTCCCAGCTAAGTAATCTGCTCGGGTTTGCTCTCCGGGGCTTTTGTTCCCTGCGAGCTTTCCGTACGCTTTGGAGGCGGAGAGTGAAAATGGCGGCCTCCCAATCTCTGCCCCGGAGGAGCCGAGAACTCGGGGCCCCACTTCTCAGTGAGCCAACAGAGAAAAGCCGTCAGTCACTCCCGTCTCCCCGGTCTCCGGCCACACTCCATGCTCACCCGGCCTTTGACCGCGCGTTTCTATCTCTGGCACCCGACCCCGGGTGGAGTCTCCAAACCCAGCAGATCCCTGCGGTGCACTCTCGTGCGGCTCCTCCCGGGGGAGGAAGGTGAGTCTCCCCAGATCTGCCGCTTGTTGGGTCCCTGCTGGAGGAGCAGTGGCCCGACTCTGCCGCGGATCACAGTTTATGGCAACCCCGACCTGAGAGCCCGCGCCTGGGCTCCGCCTCTGCAGCCAGCTTCCCTGCTCCATTACTTGGGAGCTCTGCCACACTCAGGCACCCCCGGTCTTTCTGTGACCCCGAGGGTCCTGAGACCACACTGTCCCGGAGGGTTCCACCCCCCGCTTAGCCACCAGAGTGACGTCCCTCAGCGGAGCAGACTTTTAAAAGTTCCGATTTTGTGCTCCGTGGCTCTATCACTTGCCAGAAGCGGCCGACGGAGGCCCCACCCCCGCCGTCTATCCTCCCGAATATCGCCACGGATTCACTTCTCCGCACATCCTACCTTCCAGAAAGTGGTTGCTTTTCTGATGAGACAGTTGTTGCTCTTCTTTTCTTCGATCTCCTGTTGAGTTTGTAGGTGTTCAGAATGGTTTGATCCCTATCCAGCTGAATTCCTGAGAGGAGACAAAATCCAGGTCTCCTACTCCTCCGCCATCTTGCTCCGCCGCCCCCGGGTCTTGTTTTTTAATCCAGTCTTATAGCCTGTGTCTTTTGATTGGGGCATTTAGCCCATTTACATTCAGGGTAACTATTGAAAGATAGGAATTTAGTGCCATTGTATTGCCTGTAAGGTGACTGTTACTGTGTATTGTCTGCGTTCCTTTCTGGTCTATGTTACTTTTAGGCTCTCTCTTTGCTTAGAGGACCCCTTTCAATATTTCTTGTAGGGCTGGTTTCATGTTTGCAGATTCCTTTAGTTTTTGTTTGTCCTGGAAGCTTTTTATCTCTCCTTCAATTTTCAATGACAGCCTAGCTGGATATAGTATTCCTGTCTGCATATTTTTCTCATTTAGTGCTCTGAATATATCCTGCCAGTCCTTTCTGGCCTGCCAGGTCTCTGTGGATAGGTCTGTTGCCAATCTAATGTTTCTACCATTGTAGGTTACAGACCCCTTGTCCCGAGCTGCCTTCAGGATTTTCTGTTTGTCTCTGAGACTCATAAGTTTTACTATTAGATGTCGGGGTGTTGACCTATTTTTATTGATTTTGAAGGGGGTTCTCTGTGCCTCCTGGATTTTGATGCCTGTTTCCTTCCCCAAATTAGGGAAGTTCTCTGCTATAATTTGCTCCAATATACCTTTTGCCCCTCTCCCTCTTTGTTCTTCTGGGATCCCAATTATTCTAATATTGTTTTGTCTTATGGTGTCACTTATCTCTCGAATTCTGCCCTCGTGATCCAGTAGTTGGTTATCTCTCTTTTTCTAAGCTTCTTTATTTTCCAACATTTGGTCTTCTATATCACTAATTTTTTCTTCTGCCTCATTTATCCTAGCAGTCAGAGCTCCAATTTGCTTGCACCTCATTAATAGCTTTTTGATTTCAACTTGGTTAGATTTTAGTTCTTTTATTTCTCCAGAAAGGGTTTCTCTAATATCTCCCATGCTTTTTTTCAAGCCCAGCTAGTATCTTTAAAATCATGATTCTGAACTCTGGGTCCAACATCGTACTAAGGCCTGTATTGAGTAGGTGATTTTTTTCATCTTGTCATTTGGTGCAGAGCACAATAGATGAATGAGAGAACAAAATGCTAAGAGGGTAACAATGACCCCAGAAACATATACACTAAACAAATCAGAAAAGCCCTGAAACTGGGGGAAAAGAAAGGGAAAGAAAAAAAGAAAAAAAAAAAGAAAAAGATTAAAAAAAAAACAGGATATGATCAAATATGATCAGGCTGGTTCATAGATCAGTGCCACGCACTAGAATTTGGGTGTATTTTGGTCTGTTAGAAGAAACTGCCTCCCAAATTTTAAAGAAAGAAAAACTCACATATGTACAAAAATAAGGTTAAATATGATGAAGGGATGGAATATGACTGGAAAGATGAAAAATATAAAAGAATTGATAAGTTGTCTGAGAAAAAAAAGAAGGAGAATAAAGAAAAAAAGGAGGGCGAGAATGTGATCAGGCAGGAGACTAGAACACAGCCATACACTAGAGATTTAGGGTATATTTTGGTCTGTTACAAGCAACTGTATCCCAAAATTTTAGAGAGAACAACATATATAGATATATACCAAAAATAACATTAAACTACTATGAAGGGATAGAGTATGACTCTTAAATGAAAAATAATTTTTTTTTCAAAAGGGAATGATAAGTTGTTCGTTGAAAAAGGGAAAAAGAAAAATTAAAAAAAAAGCAAAAGAAAAAAAGAAAATCAAAAATATTCACTTTCAAAGAACAAAGAATCATGGGAAAAAAAGCCATGAAATCCATGTGCTGTATTCCCCTAGTGCTGGAGATCTGCCATTCTCATTGATTGGTAAACTTGGTCATGGCTGGCTGATTTTTTTTATTTTAACATTTTATTTATTTATTTGACAGAGACAAAGTGGAGAGGGAACACAAGCAGGCGGAGTGGGAGAGGGAGAAGCAGGCTTCCGGAGGAGCAGGGAACCTGATGTGGGACCCTGGGATCATGACCTGAGCCGAAGGCAGATGCCTAACAGCTGAGCCACCAGGTGCCCCTCGGCTGGCTGTTCTTGCTGATCTTTTGGCGAAGGGTCCTGTTGCCGAGGTTCTCAAATGTCTTTTCCCGAGGAGTAATTACCCTGCCCTTGCTAGGGGCAGCGCTAAGTAATCTACTCGGGTTTGCTCTCAGGAGCTTTTGTTCCCTGCAAGCTTTCTGTACAGCTTTGGAGACAGAGAGTGAAAATGGCGGCCTCCCAATCTCCACCCCGCAGGAGCCGAGAACTCGGGGTCCCACTCCTCACTGAGCCCCCAGAAAAAAGCAGTCAATGACTCCCATCTCCCCAGTCTCTGGCTGCACCCCGTGACCACTCGGCCTGTGACGGAGCGTTTCTATCTCTGGCACACGATCCCGTGTGGAGTCTCCGAACCCAGCAGATTCCTCCAGTGGCTCCTGTGCCGTTCCTCCCAGGGGAGGAAGGGGAGTCTCCCCGGATCTGCCACTTGTTGGGTCCCTGCTGGAGGATCAGTGGACTGACTGTGCCCCGGATCACAGTTTATGGCAACCCTGAGCTGAGAGCTGACTCCTCGGCT
>NW_025411486.1:0-4582 GCF_002201575.2 Neomonachus schauinslandi | reverse complement strand
GCACCGAGCCCAGCGGCGGGTTGCGGGCAGCCAGCTCCCTCCCCGGAGCCCGACCCCTCCCGCACTTGCACCGCTCTGGGCTCCGTGCGCTCCGCTGCTCGTCCCAGCTCCGTTGGGTGCCCCCTGTGGGCGCCTGTCAGCCTCGGCTCCACGACGAGCACGGCCGACCGTGCGCCCTCCCACTTTCTGCCCAGCAGAGCCTGGCTGGCGCTCTCCCGGTGGCGGTGTGTTTCGCTGGCATCCGCCCTCTTTTCGCTCAGCCGGGGGGTTCCGTTCGCGGCCGCAGTGGAGCCGGGAAGCCCGGGAAGCCCGGGACCTGGGGGCGGGGGCAGCACCCGAGCTGGCGCCGAGCCAGGCGATCCTCGGCCGCACCGCGGCCCCTGTACCCCACCGCCTGTTTCTCATCACCGCGTTCACTCGCGGCGCCCACCAGACAGTGCTGGGATCCGGCGCCACTAACAGCCCCGGAGCAAAGGTCAGGGGCGCTGGGTGCCGTCCCTCCCTCTGTCCCTGGAGGGCTAGCGCCGGCCTTTTGCCGGTCGCACTTCCCGGCCTTCCCGCTAGCCCTTCGGCGGGTAGCTCCGAGCCGCCGGCGTGTCTGTCACCGCGCGGATTTGTGCCCCGTGTCTGTCGCAGCGCCGCCCGTTTGTCACAGCTGGACTGTTTTCTCAGCGACGGCACCGTTGACTTCGCCACGCGGCTGTTTCTCGGGGGCAACGCCGCTAGTTTCGCCCAGTTTGCATTTCTCTAGTCGCGCCCATCTGGCCATTTCAAAGGTGCCGTTTCCCTACTTTCTCCGACCGTAAGGTGTCTTGTGGCGGCGCGGCGGCGAGGGTGCAGCCCGCCGCCTCTCTGTGGCCCTTTGCTAGCAGAGCCGGGCCGCGCGCTCTCTTTCCCAGCGAGGACAGCAGGGCAGACCGCCTCCCTCCCGACGGGAGAACAATTTCTGACCGCGCCGCGCGGCTCTCTGTCTCAGAAGCTCGGGACTTGGCGGTCATCATCCATTTCTTGCTTTTTAGCAGATTTTGACTTAGCGGTGCGTGGGATTTCTTGGCGGTAGCAAGTCCGGTGTAGTCGGGCCGCGATTTCCACAGCTTGCACCAGTCCGGGAGCCGCGGCGAGGGCGATTTTCTCAGCCGCCGCAGACCCGGCTTTAGGCGGATCGAGGGTTTAGCCAAGGCCTGGGACTTCTTGGTGAAAGGAAGTCCACGTTGACTCTTGGCAAATCAGTGTTTAATCCTGCCTTGGAGATTTCTTAGTCCGACCCAATCCCGGGTTAGCCATTTCTTAGCGCAACGTGAGGCGCTTTAGTTGAGCCAAAGTTTTCCACTCCTAGTAAGTCCGAAACACCCGTGCCTGGGATATCTAAGATCCATTCAAGACCGAACATGTCCAGATTTTCCAGGAAACTGTACCTGTTTATCAGGCCTGCCATTTCTCAACGGTAGCAAATCGTGGTTTGGAAACAAATATGCTTGTTATTAGGTCCGACAGAAGTAGGAGTCCAATGGCAACACCGATTTTTGGGGTCGTATTTCGTTGTTTTTGCTTTTTGTGTCTTGTTTTGTTCTGTTTTGTTTGCAATAGGAAGTCCACCTTAGCTATGCTTTTATTTATTTTTTTTAAAGATTTTATTTATTTGAGAGAGAGAGAATGAGAGAGAGAGAACACACGAGAGGGGATAGGGTCAGAGGGCAAAGCAGACTCCCTGCCGAGCAGGGAGCCCGATGCGGGACTCGATCCCGGGACTCCAGGATCATGACCTGAGCCGAAGGCAGTCGCTTAACCAACTGAGCCACCCAGGCGCCCTTAGCTATGCTTTTAATACTAAGTCCGGGAGAAGTCCAGTTCGACAGACTACAAAAATTTCTTATTCGTGGGAAATTTTAGAAATTCAGATTTAACTGGTTTTGGTTGTCAGCCTCACAGAAGTCAGTGTATATTTGCTAAAGCCATTTCTGATTTGGTAAGCTCTGGGGTGTTCTGTCTGAACAATGGTAGCATCATTAGCCCTTAGAAGTCGGATGTGTACTGGCATAAGCGATTTTTCGATCATACCAATGCTGGATTCGCCCCTTCAAAGTCGGTATAAACTGGGAAAAATAATAATTTCTTCACCCTAGCATTCTGTAAATCTAGATCTAGCTGCGTTTCTGTTTATTATGCCATCAAAGTGTGTATATAGGCCACAGTGATTTCTTAATCACGGTAAGTTAGGAGCTGGAAACACCAGGTCGGCCAATCGAAAGTCTGTAAAATCGGTATTTCTTCATCATGGGAAGTTTTGATTCTGCAAGAGACAGTCTGCCTTAGCTGGTCACTCCCAGCAGTACCAAGGGATGTTTCGACAATAGGAAGTTCAAACGTAATGGTGCTTTTTCTTAGAGTCCAGTAGAAGTCAGTGTCCACTAGCTGAAAAGATTTCTTGTGCACAGCGAGTTCAAGGCAATCCTGATTTAGCTATGTTTGTGTTTAATGACCCTGTAGAAGTCGAGTTCTTAATCATGACAATGCTGTGTTCACAAGTGAAGGCGGCTGTGAAGTCCGTGCAGAAGGCTGATGAGATTATTTAGGTGTCACAAATACGGGTTTAGTCGTGTCAGGCATTTCTTAGTCCTCCTTCCTCTCGGTTTGTGTGTACCGAATACCAGATTCCGCTGACAGGAATGTCATAATCGTAGGACAGCACCATTTAGCATGTTTGCAATTTCTTTCCTTGGGTGAGTTCTCTGGATGTATTTGCTCCGTTAGTTTCTTATTTCCCCGCAGCGTATTTTCCCTTGAAATCCATGCGTTTGATTTCCTTTTGTGTTAACAAGGGTTCCCACCAACGTCTCTTGACATTGGCAGTTTATCGAATGCTTATTTTATTTGTTACTTCCTGAATTTCACTCTAGTATGTATTCTACTTATTTCCTTGAGCGTTTTACCGCTCAGCTGCCTGCTGACCTGCATTCACCTACAAGCCAGAGAGCAAAGCCCCGTCTGGGCCCGGCAGGTGCGGGGTCTCTGGGCTTTGTGCAGGCTGCTCCAGTCCTGCCAGACAGAAGGAGCACTCTGTCTGCTTTATGGCTTGTAGCTCCACTCCGACAGTTCTTGGTTTGGGCACCATTCCTAGTGCCTACTAAACAGTTTCTCCTACTCAGGACCCCAAGGTTCTCTGTGCCATCTCTTCCTCAGTCCCAGCACCGCTGGTTTCCCTGGGCTGGCCTGTCCATCGTTGAGTGACGACAAGTGAGGCCGCCGGTTTGGAACTTGTGCTCGCTGGAAAGCTATCCTCTTCATGCCCTTAATATCGTATATTTTCTTTGTTGGGTTAGTTTCTGTACGGTATGCTTATTTTTCCGTTTCATTTCGGCTTGTTTTCTTTCCGCTTTGTTTTGGTAATGGGACAAGGACCCGGAGCTGGAGTTCTGGGTGTCCTCTACAATGTTATCCTGTTTCATTTTGTCTACTGATTTGTTACCACTGGTCTCATGACTTCTACCTTGCCTCCGCCCACAAGCCCAGGAGAGCACAAATACCCAGGCTGTGGTACTGCTGCACGCTTTGCCAATTTACTCTGTGCAAAGCTTGAGTCCTCCCGATCAAGGGCCTCCTCCGTGATGGAGCATTTTCTTGGCTGTGTGAAAGGGGCTTGGGATTCCACCAAGGTGGCACCAGAGCCCCAGCCTCCATCTGTGCTGTGCTCAGAAGATTCTGGGCCTCGCCTGCTCCCTTTCTATCCTGTGCTGGGAGAGTCCCCAGGCCACGGTGGTGGTTTGGATTCGGGACTGCTTTCCAGTCCTTGTTGGCGGCTTCTCTGGGTCTACCTACAAAATGACGTCTGTCCCAGAGCCCAGAGCACCTTGGAACCAAGACCCGCTCTGCCCACTGTGAGCTTCAGGCCCGGGACACAGAAGAAGCCAGAAGCAACCTCAGGAGAGATGGACCCTGAAGAGGAACCTGAGCCACTCACCCACCAGCAGCTTGCCTCCACCAGGACGACCCGCCTGGCCACACACGGCTGGACAGGGAGACCTGACAGTGGGCATCCTTCGGAGCAGGAGCACCCCAGACCTCCCCTCCGTGCCTGGGAGAGGCATGTCCGGGTGTTCTCAGGCTGCCTGGAGTGGATTGGTCACACCGTGTACAGCATGAGTTACAGCTGTTGCCCCTGCATCTTTGGGTCTAAGGAGCTCTGAGGTTGGGGCAGGAGCCTTATTCTGTCTTCCCTCGGGAAGAGATTCTCATTTGTGAAACTTGCGAAATAAAAAAGTATTAAGATGTGGCTTCAGAGTTCAATGTCCGGTTCTGCTTCTTGGGCTCTGAAGTTCTCCTTTTCCTTACAGGTCGCTGACTACACTCAGGTTCCTCATATATTCCACATTAAAAAGTACGACTTAGCTTTGTTCCTGTTTCTTCACTTCCAAAAGCTGGTGTACACAGAGGCAAATTGGTTTCTTTCTCCTGGCCAGTCCTGGGAAATCACGATTTAACTCTGTTTATATTTGCCACCTCAGTGGAGTCATTGTATACTGGTGAATGTGATATCTTCTTGCTAGGAATATCCTAAAAATTACCACATGGACTTGTTTCTTTT
>NW_025411485.1:0-4583 GCF_002201575.2 Neomonachus schauinslandi | reverse complement strand
AGCCCAGCTAGTATCTTTAAAATCATGATTCTGAACTCTAGGTCCAACATCGTACTAAGGCCTGTATTGAGTAGGTGATTTTTTTCATCTTGTCATTTGGTGCAGAGCACAATAGATGAATGAGAGAACAAAATGCTAAGAGGGTAACAATGACCCCAGAAACATATACACTAAACAAATCAGAAAAGACCTGAAACTGGGGGGAAAGAAAGGGAAAGAAAAAAAGAAAAAAAAAAGAAAAAGATTAAAAAAAAACAGGATATGATCAAATATGATCAGGCTGGTTCATAGACCAGTGCCACGCACTAGATTTTGGGTGTATTTTGGTCTGTTAGAAGAAACTGCCTCCCAAAAGTTTAAAGAAAGAAAAACTTCCATATGTACAAAAATAAGGTTAAATATGATGAAGGGATGGAATATGACTGGAAAGATGAAAATTATAAAAGAATTGATAAGAAGTTGTTTGAGAAAAAAAAGAAGGAGAATAAAGAAAAAAAGGAGGGCGAGAATGTAATCAGGCAGGAGACTAGAACACAACCATACACTAGAGATTCAGGGTATATTTTGGTCTGTTACAAGCAACTGTATCCCAAAATTTTAGAGAGAACAACATATATAGATATATACCAAAAATAACGTTAAACTACTATGAAGGGATAGAGTATGACTCTTAAATGAAAAATAATTTTTTTTTTCAAAAGGGAATGATAAGTTGTTCGTTGAAAAAGGGAAAAAGAAAAATTAAAAAAAAAGCAAAAGAAAAAAAGAAAATCAAAAATATTCACTTTCAAAGAACAAAGAATCATGGGGAAAAAAGCCATGAAATCCATGTGCTGTATTCCCCTAGTGCTGGAGATCTGCCATTCTCATTGATTGGTAAACTTGGTCATGGCTGGCTGATTTTTTTTTTTTAAGATTTTATTTATTTATTTGACAGAGACAAAGTGGAGAGGGAACACAAGCAGGCGGAGTGGGAGAGGGAGAAGCAGGCTTCCGGAGGAGCAGGGAACCTGATGTCGGACCCTGGGATCATGACCTGAGCCGAAGGCAGATGCCTAACAACTGAGCCACCAGGTGCCCCTCGGCTGGCTGTTCTTGCTGATCTTTTGGTGAAGGGTCCTGTTGCCGAGGTTCTCAAATATCTTTTCCCGAGGAGTAATTACCCTGCCCTTGCTGGGGGCAGCGCTAAGTAATCTACTCGGGTTTGCTCTCAGGAGCTTTTGTTCCCTGCAAGCTTTCTGTACAGCTTTGGAGACAGAGAGTGAAAATGGCGGCCTCCCAATCTCCACCCCGGAGGAGCCGAGAACTCGGGGCCCCACTCCTCAGTGAGCCCCCAGAAAAAAGCAGTCAATGGCTCCCATCTCCCCAGTCTCTGGCTGCACCCCGTGACCACTCGGCCTGTGACGGAGCGTTTCTATCTCTGGCACACGATCCCGTGTGGAGTCTCCGAACCCAGCAGATTCCTGCAGTGGCTCCTGTGCCATTCCTCCCAGGGGAGGAAGGGGAGCCTCCCCGGATCTGCCACTTGTTGGGTCCCTGCTGGAGGAGCAGTGGCCTGACTGTGCCCCGGATCACAGTTTATGGCAACCCTGAGCTGAGAGCTGACTCCTCGGCTCTGTCTCTGCAGCCGGCTTCCCCGCTCCACTACCTGGGAGCTTGGCCACACTCAGGCACCCCCAGTCTTTCTGTGACTCCAAGGGTCTTGAGACCACACTGTCCCACGAGGGTTCCACCCACCGTGTAGCCACTGGAGCAACGTCCGTCAGCGGAGCCGACTTCTCAAAGTTCCAATTTTGTGCTCGGCTGCTCTATCACTTGCCAGAAGCGGCTAATGGAGGCTCCCTCCCCCACTGTCTGTCTTCCCAAATATCACCTCGGATTCCCTTCTCCACATGTCCTACCTCTTTTTCCCTCATGATAAGGAAAGCTAGCAGAAAGTTTATTTAAACCACTTCTTGAGCTTCAACTTTTTTTGATAATATACTGGAGAAACTGAAAAACAAGTCCAAGCTGATACATATATACATAGCTTTTAATAATGTAACTACAACAGCCAATGTTAATCCACTCTGTACTGCTTTAAGTGAATATACACTGTAAAAACATTTGTTAGTTGAGGTGGCCTTTTTCTTTTTTTCTCTGAACAGGAATGTAAATGTCTATTTCACTAGAAATGACAAGTTTCTTTGTTTGTTTTGTTTTGTTTTATCCAATGAAAAGTGAAATATAAGACAAGCTGATGACAAAGTATTTGTCTTCTAGATCAGGCATTTTTATTTTCAAATACAATCCTCAACCCCCTCCCCAGCTAAGTCTTAGCCTGTTACAGGAAGGCTTGGAGTCAATATGTGACACTTTAGTTCCAGGGAGAGGCTTTTCTGGTCGCTTTTCTGTTCAGAGAGTTGCTGCTATTCTTCTCTTCGATATCCTGTTGAGTTCGTAGATGTTCAGAATGGTTTGATCACTATCTAGCTTAATTCCTAGGACCAGAAGAAATTTAGGCCTCCTATACCTCTGCCATCTTGCTCTTCCCCTGCAATCTATCTTCGGTAGTGATGGGTCTATTATAGGACTCAGTCTGTTTTCTTAATTAAGTTATTTCCTTCATTGTTGATTTCAAGTGTTCTTTGTATATTTAGAACACAATTGTTTTTCACATGTATCTTTTGGAAAGAGATCCTTTTTTTCAAGATTTTCTGAGTCTGGAGCTTGCTGTTTATTTTTGAGTTTTTCCTATCAGAGATCATAAGATTTTCATTTTAATAAATTGCAGCTTATCGATTTTTTTTTTACAAATAATGTATGCCTCAGGATTGGAGCCGGCCTGGCTTGTGAGCTCTGCTGAGGAGCCGGAGGTGGGGCTGCAGTTACCTCCACGTCTGCCCCTGGTCCCTGGCCCCTGAGGCATGGTGTGTGGGGCGACATTGAAACAGCCCAGGGAGTTCGAGGCCGGGCTGTGGAGTCCTGGTTCCCCAAAGTGGCGGTGCTGCGCCCCTCTGCCCGCCCCACTCCAGGTCAGGCCCCCCGGACACAGAGATGCCACCGCTTCTCCAGAGCAGACCCCATCACCCACTCTGCAACACCCCACCCTGCCCCATAACAATCCATGCCTTCCAACACTAGAACAAACTTTTCAGAACATAAAACAAGAATATAGTCCTTATCAGAGGTGGAGACATTTAGAAGCTACTCTGAATCAGAGTGAAGCTTGTACTTTGGAAAGTCAGCCTCATTCCTCAGCACTCACAGCCCCTAGTTCTCCAGGTTCCTCTGGGATGAAGAAGGATCAGTCCTCTTTTCCCCTCCGACAAGTCAGAATAATATGTGAGCATCTCTTAAAAGAGTATGAAGAGAAAATTCGGGAGGAGTATGAGCAAATCCTCAATACCAAACTAGCAGAACAATATGAACCTCTTGTGAAATGCACACATGATCAGATTATGTGATGATATGGGACAAGGCCAACAAGCTATGTGTCCTGAAGCTTTCTTGCATATCTGGGTACCAGGTTTGACCTCAAGAGATGGCTGCTGTACACTTTTTGCAACTGGTTTGTTACCACATTTCAGCTCCAACTTGGCATCCTGCGAACATGTAAACATTTCTTCAGGTGCATTTCATACAACTTGAAAGACCTTAAAACTTTCTGGTTGCCACAAGCATATCTTTCTTTTCTGCTCATCCAAGAAACAGCTGTGCCCTACTGTGATAGATTTTCCAAACAAAAATACCTGGAGCAGCAGTTTAGCAAAATATGCCCTCAGTGGCACTCAACAAATGGGGTTTCCCCAAGCACGGTTCTGTAAGAAGTGTGTGGGACTGTGTGTGTATATGTTTGTGTGTGTGTGTGTGTGTATTTTAAGTTATTATTTATATTGTGCAAATATTTTTTTTGATCTTGGGGGTTCTGGCTGTGAATTTGATGCATGACAATTATAGTTAAAAACATTTGCTTGGTCTACAGAAGATCATTAATGTTTTGTGACCATATAAGTTGTCACGGTGGATTGTTTTATGTTGTAGGTGTTATTGTTAAATACAGGGACTGTTTCCAGGCACAGAATATGAATCATAAGTTAGGATGGACATTAGGGGTGATTATGAGGACATAGCAAAGGTCCGTGGTCCTAGGTCTTCAAATGCGTGGTGAGGAATTAGGACAAACTGGAGACGGGCCGTTTGACACATGGACTCTGCCTAGCTGTGTTGAAAAATACTTTGATTCCAAGCCTTCAAATACCCATGTGGAGTCTGTGCTCACCTCATTCACACAGAGGGCTCCTGGACACAGAACCACTAAAAAGAAAAGGTCTCCCTGCAGCAGGAGCATCAGGGTTTGCTTGGGCGCACGACACAGGTGAGCGTGGGGCTGGGCCAGCCCCTGGTGGCACTGCTACTTGGGAGGAGCCACTCTGCCTTTGTATCAGTTATTAAAAACAGAATTTGGACCCTTTGGTCAGGCTCCCCCAAATTCTTCTAAGAAGTGAGCATGTTCAACTGCTTGAGCTTTGTTTTGGCAACCCCCTGTCCAAAGTTGCTTACGGACTGTTCTTCACCTTTTTTCCAAGGCTGTACAATAGAAA
>NW_025411484.1:1592-4586 GCF_002201575.2 Neomonachus schauinslandi | reverse complement strand
GTGTAGGGATTGCTTAAAACTAAAATCAGAAACACATCAATAATCAGCATACCAAAATGGCACATTTTGGGGGCAGCCTGTCCTTGGCCTCTACAATGAACTGGGGAGATTTCCTGGTCTGCACAGGATCCCTGGATTTGTCCGTGGGAGACATGGGTGCGGTCTCCTTAGCTGTGTTCAAGCAAATGGGCAAACAGGTGAGCAGACGGCGGCTCCTGCGGCCCTCATCCTGTCCCTGTCCTCCTTCCCCCATGCCCAGGAACAAGACTGGGGCTGTCTCTGCCCCTCTGCGCAGCTGTCCTGCTGTGGGCCCTCAAGGGAGACTCACCCCTTCCAAGTTGATGTGTAAAGGACGGGTGGGGACCCCAGGCACACAGTGGGACCTCTTCAGGCCCTGCCTCTTTTTGCCTGTGGGACCCCGGGGGGAAAGGTCATGGCAGAAGGGGGAGCTAGGAACTGGGTCCCAGCCCTAGCTCTGCCAGCCTTGCTGAGTGGGCTTCAGGGTAGTCATTCATCCTACTGGCTGGGACTCTCTTTGCTTTCCTTTTCTTTTTTTTCCGGCTGAGTTTCACGGGAAGAATTAGCCATTGATGAGTTGCATGTAACAGCCTGTACTCAGACACCAAGTGCCCTCCTTAAGTCCCATCGTCCAGTTATCCTTCCCCCCGCACCCATCTCCCCTCCAGCAACCCTCAGTTTGTGTCCTAGAAGTCAGCTTCTCTGATGGTTTGCCTCCCTCTCATTTTCACCTGATTTCGTTTTTCCTTCCCTTCCCCTATGTTCATCTCTTATGTCCCTCCCTTGGGGGCCCAGGGGGAGGCTAGACTTGCTGGCCATTAGTCATTTCTAGGGCTGCATCCAGGCTTGGCAGGAGCCTGGAGGGGGTTGGGGTTGCCCCAATACCACATGCCTCAGGGCTCCAGGGCCCTGTCTGCTCCCTCCCCCCACACCCTCCACCCCATTTACCTGCAGCTCACCCAGCAAGAGAGGTCAGGCTCCCTCTCCCACAGGGCGGATGGCTCCTGGGCCAAACCCCTTCCTGGCCACACCGCCTGCTGCCTCTTCCTGCACGCCTCCCTCCCTCCGTCTTCCCTGTCCTCCTTCCCTCCATCTCAGCCCAGGACTCCCAGATGCTCTTCCATGGAGATTTCTGGATCTGGACTCCTGACCACAGGCCTCCTGACACCCCCGCCCCCACATTACACATTCTGTGTCTCCGGTGTATTGGGATGGCCATGGGTAAGTCAGACCACTGTCCCTTCGGGCTAGTCCACAGCAAGGCTGACCACCATCTAGCTTGCTCATGGCCTTCAGCCACCAGCATCCCCTGTGTTCTCTGAGACAGACTGCTGGGGGCAGCTTGGACCCTGCCCCTGCCTCTATAGTGAGACCCCTGCAGTAGGCCTGCTCCTTAGATCCCCACCTGCACTCCTCCCAAGGTAGAATGTCCTCGACATCCCATTTTACCTGCGGTCTTTGCTCAAACTCTCCTGACTTCTGGGAAACCTCGCCTTCCAAATAGAAAAATCCCGTGTTCCCCTTCCTGTTCCCTGGCTTCTCGTTTTCCAATCCCTCCTCTTCTCTGTCTCTCAGAACCTGGTGTTTGTCCTTCTTATGTCCCTGAGATTCCAGATCCTTCCAGACATTCCTGGCCAGTATCTCAGTATGTCCCTGTTGGTTTTCCTCTGCCTGTCAGGTCAGGAATCTATTCGTAACATTCAGTCCTTTATAGAAAATAAAGGGCTTTCGCACTCATCACCGTGTCGCTGTTCTAATGCCTGGCCTTTGGGTCCCGCGCCCTCACCACTTATTTAACTCTTTGAGAGGGGGCTTCTCCTGTGCACTCAGCCTTGGGTGATAAGCTTTGCATAGGAGACATCTGATGAACAGATGTCTCTGTTCATATGTGACTGCCTTGGTCTTGATGGCACCACGCTTAGAAGGTTACTTCCTGTAATGAAGAGGCTGTGCAGCCCAGGAGAGTGCAGAGAAGGAAAGAAGGGAGGGGGGAGGAGTGCCAGACAGGGATATGGGGAAACCCCTGTGGGTGAGTAGCAGGGAGCATGCTGCCCCCTTGTGGCCCACCAGCGGCAGGACAGCCGGAGGCATTCCTGGGATCCCAATGCTCACAGTTTGTGCTCTCAAGACCGACCCTTCCATGCTTGAAAAATTATTGAAGATATCAAAGAGCATTTCATTACGTGGGTTACATGTATTCATATCTACAATATTAGAATTTTTCAGGTTTAAAATACTTATTAATTCACTTAAAGTAGTATTGGCAAACCCATCTTAACACAGGTTTGTTTGTTTAATTTTAATTTTAGTAGAGATCATACAGTGCAAAATGGGTTTCTGTTGTAGAATTCAGAGATTCATCACGTCCATACAACCCCAGTGCTCATCACAACAATGCCCTCCTTAAAACCCATCCCCTATCTTGCCTAACCCCCACCCACCTCCCTGCATCAACCCTCAGTTTGTCTCTATCCTTAGGAGTCTCTTGTGCCCTCTATCTTTCTCTCATTTATTTTTCTTTTCCCCCTTCCCATATGTTCATCTGTTTCATTCCTTAAATTCCACATACATCTTATATTAACACATGTTTAAAGTGAAAAATACTTATGTATTTTTAAAAAGCTAGTGAGAACTGGGTATTTACCCCAAAGATACAAAAGTCGGGATCCGAAGGGGTACGTGCACCCCGATGTTTATAGCAGCAATGTCCACAATAGCCAAACTGTGGAAAGAGCCAAGATGTCCATCGACAGATGAATGGATAAAGAAGAGGTGGTATATATGTATACAATGGAATATTATGCAGCCATCAAAAGGAACGAGATCTTGCCATTTGCAACGACGGGGATGGAACTGGAGGCTATTATGTTGAGTGAAATAAGTCAAACAGAGAAAGACATGTATCATATGATCTCACTGATATGAGGAATTCTTAATTGCAGGAAACAAACTGAGGGTTGCTGGAGTGGGGGGTGG
>NW_025411484.1:0-1492 GCF_002201575.2 Neomonachus schauinslandi | reverse complement strand
AAGAAGGTAGAGGGAGGGGAAGAATGAAGCGGGGGAAATCGGAGGGGTAGACGAACCATGAGAGACGATGGACTCTGAAAAACAAACAGGGTTCTAGAGGGGAGGGGTGTGGGAGGATGGGTTAGCCTGGTGGTGGGTATTGAGGAGGGCACATTCTGCATGGAGCACTGGGTGGTATGCACAAACAATGAATCATGGAACACTTCATCTAAAACTAATGATGCAATATATGGGGATTAACATAAGAATAAAAAATAAATAAATAAAAAGCTAGTGAGAAGAGTGATTTTTTTACATTTTTTGCACACCTCTTTTTTTTTTTTTACTTGTATTTTTTAGTTTTATTTAAATTCAAGTTAGCTAACATATAGTGTATTGTTAATTTGGGGGGTAGAATTTACTGATTCATCATTTTCATATAACACCCAGTGCTTATGACATCAAGGGCCCTCCTTAATGCCCATCCACCAATTACCCCGTCCCCCCACCCACTTCCCTTCCCCTCCAGCAACCCTCAGTTTGTTCTCTGTAGGGTAAGGGTCTCTGATCGTTTGTCTCCCTCTCTGCTTGTAGCCTATTTTATTTTTCCTTCCCTCCCCTAAGTTCATCAGTTCTGTGTCTTAAATTCCTCATATGAGTGAAATCTGATGGTATTTGTCTTTCTCTGAATGACTTCATTCACTTAGCATAATACCCTCCAGTTCCATCCACAGTGTGGCAAGGGGCAAGATTTCCTTCCTGTTGATGGCTGAGGAATATCCATTGTGTATCTATACCAAGTCTTCTTGATCTATTCATCAGTCGATGGACATCAGGGCTCTTTCCATAGTTTGGCTCTTGTGGACATTGGTGCAGCAACATTGGGGTGCATGTGCCCATTCTAATCACTACATTTCTGTTCTTTGGATACATACCTAGTACTGCATTTGCTGGGTCATAGGGTAGTTCTAGTTTTAAGTTTCTGAGGAACCTTCATACTATTCCGAGTGGCGGCACCAGTCGACATTCCCACCTGCAGCGTAAGAGGGTTCCCCTTTCTCTGCATCCTCACTAACATATGTTGTTTCCTGAGCTGTTCAGTTTAGCCATCTGACCGGTGTGAGGTGGTATCTCATTATGGTTTTGATTTGTAGTACTCTGATGAAGAGCGATATTGAGCATTGTTTTATGTGTCTGTTAGCCATTTATGTGTTCCTTGCGGATTTGTCTGTCCGTGTCTTCTGGCAATTTCTTGACTGGATTTTTTGGGATTTGGAGGTTGAGTTTGATGAGTTCTTCATAGATTTTGGAGACTAGACCTTTATCTGATAGGTGAGTTGCAAATGTCTTCTCCCATTGTGGAGGCTGCTTTTAGTTTTGTTGATTGTTTCTTTTGCTGTGCAAAAGCTTTTTCCCCCCGAGGATGCCCCAACGTTTCATGTTTGTTTTTGTTTCCCTTGCATTTGGAGACGTGTCTAGGAAGAAGTTGTTGTGGCCAAGGTCAAAGAGTGTG
>NW_025411483.1:0-4586 GCF_002201575.2 Neomonachus schauinslandi | reverse complement strand
TATGTTGGTTTATATGGCAAAGTAAAGTCCAGGTTACAGATGGAATTAAGGTTGCTAATCACTTGACTTTAAAATAGAGATTATGCAGGATACCAATGTGAACCCCAAACTAATCACGAGGGTCTTTAAATGTGGGAGCAGGGCATTGAAGGAATCATAGAAATGACAGTGTGAGGTTTCAGCTCAATGTTGCTGACCTCAAAAGTCAGGGAAGGAAGGCACCAGCCATGGAGATCAGGAGATATCTAGAGAGTGAAAAGGCAAGGAAACTATTCTATTCTAGATTTTCCAGAGGAAATGCAGCCTGACAATGACTAGATTTTAGCTCAGTGAGACCAATTTCAGACTTCTGACCCCATGAAGTGTAAGGAAATAAACTGGTGTTTTGAAAGCTAATAAGCGTACAGTAATGTGTTCTATCAGCAATAGGAAACTAATACCATCAATATTGAATATTGAACACAGCAACTCTGTGACCATGATGGACCACGGCAAAAACAAGACCCTGCCCGATCCTGTGTGAACACAGACACAACACGAACATCACCGAAGTCAAAAAACTACTGAGCATTTCCCTTTCCTCCAAATGAATGACTGTGGCTTTGTTACCAGTGACTGTGTTAGCCTTGCTCTGATAGGGTTCACCTATGTAAGAGTTATTAAGACAGCCAGTCATAGAATTCCTCATGCTTGCTGACAGCAGCAATCCAAAGCAAACCCCACTTCCTAAAAGCCTTGCACAATCACCTAACACAAACCTAAACATTATAGATTCTTTCTATAATTTTCATCCTGAGATGTCCTATGATTCCCCTAAGATGGGTGCTCCCCACACTACAATAATTAATAAACCCATTTTTTAATTGGGTTTATTAATAGGCACAGCATAGGGAACATAGTCACTGATATTGTAATTCTGTTGTATGGCGACTGATGGTAACTGCACTTGCGGGGAGCATAGCAGCATAATATTTAAGCTTGTGGAATCTCAAGTTCTTGCACCTAAAACTAATGCAATATTACGTTTTGACTATACTGAAATAAAATTAAAAATAAATAAAGCCATCTCTTTCTTTTTATTCCCAGTTTATTTTTTATTATTAATTTTTCCATTCTACCATAGTTAATATACAGATCCTATGGTATCTCTTTTCACTGACCAGCTTATTTCACTTAGCATAATACACTCAAGCTCCATCCATGTTGTTGCAAATGGCAAGATCTCATTATTTTTATGGCTGTATAATATTCCGTTTTTGGTGTGTGTGAGTATGTGTGTGTGTGTATTATAATATATATATATATATATATATATATAAACACATATATATTTATATAGTATACTTGTATGTGCATGTGTGTTTACATACATACCACAACTTATTGATCTACTGATCTACAGATGGACCCTTGGGCTGCTCCCAGAATTTGGCAATTGTCAATAATGCTGCTGTAAACATAGGGGTGTATATGTCCCTTTCAATTAGTGTTCTTGTATTCTTTGGGTAAATACCCAGGAGTGTGGTTACTGGCTTGTACGGTGGTTGTGTTTTTAACTTTTTGAGGAACTTCCATACTGTTTTCCACAGTGTCTAGACCAGCTTGTTTTCTCATCAATAGTGCAAGAGGGTTCCTTTTTCTCATCCTCACAAACACTTGTTCTTTCATTGTGTTGATGTTGATTTTAGCCATTCTGACAGGTATGAGGTGGTATCTCATTATAGTTTGATTTGAGTCTCCCTGATGATGATGATATTGACCATCTTTTCATGTGTCTGTGGGCCAATGGGACGTCTTCTTTGGAAAAATGTTTGTTATGTCTCCGGTCCATTTTTAATTCGGTGATTTGTTTATTGGGAGTTGAGCTCTGTAAGTTCTTTATATATTTTGGAAATTAACCCTTTATTGGATAGCTGTTCGCAAATACCTTCTCTGATTCTGGAGGTTGTCTTTAATTTTCGTTGATTGTTTCCTTGCGGTACAGAAGCTTTGCATTTTGAGGTAGTCCCAGTAGTTTATATTTTATTGCCCTTGTTCAGGAGATCTATCTGGAAAAATACTGCTAGGGGCGCCTGGGTGGCTCAGTTGTTAAGCGTCTGCCTTTGGCTCAAGTCATGATCCCAGGGTCCTGGGATTGAGCCTCACATCGGGCTCCTGGCTCAGCGGGAACCTTGCTTCTCCCTTTCCCACTCCCCCTGCTTGTGTTCCTGTTCTTCTTATCTCTTTCTCTCTCTCTGTCAAATCAGTAAAAAAATCTTGAAAAAATAAACTTTTAGAAAAATGTTGCCACAGCTGATGTCAGAGCCATTACTGCCTGTGCTTTCTTCTAGCATTTTTTAGTTTTCAGGTCTCATATTTAGGTCTTTAATTCATTTTGAATTTATTTTTGTGTATGGCATAAGAAAGTGATCCAGTTCATTCTTTCCCATGTAGCTGACCAGTTTTCCCAGCACCATGGTTGAGGAAATGTTCTTTTGCCCACTGGACATTCTTTCCTGATTTTTTGAAGATTGATTGACTATAAAATTGTGTTTGTTTATTTTTTTCTGTTATGTTCTGTTGATCTATGTGTCTGTTTTTGTGCCAGTAACATACTGTCTATATTAAAAAGCAATGTAATATAATTTAAATCTGGAAGTGTAATATTTCTCTTTCAAAACTCTTCTGGCTATTAGGGTCTTTTCTGGTTCCATTTAATATTAGGACTTTTTTGTTCTAGTTCTGTGAAAAATACGATTGGAATTTTGATAGGATTGCATTACATGTATAGATTGCTTTGGGTAATACATTTTAACAGTGTTTGTTCTCCAATCCACGAGCATGGAAAGCCATTTCATTTCTTTGTTTTGTCTTCAATTTCTTTCAGTGTTTTATAGTTTTCAGAGTAGAATTATTTCACCTCTTTAGTTAGGTTTATTCCTAGGCATTTTATTGTTTTTAGTGCAACTGTAAATGGGATTGTTTTCTTAAATTCTCTTTCTGTTACTTTATTATTAGTATGTAGAAATGCAATGGATTTCTCCATATTGATTTTGTATCTTGTGACTTTACTGAAGTAATTGATCAGTTCTAGTATTTTCTTGGTGTTTTTTTTTTTCAGGTTTTCTATATACAGTACCATTACCTGCAAATAACAAAAGTTTTACTACTTCCTTACCAATTCAGATGCCTTCTATTTATTTTTGTTGTCTATTTGCTGTAGCTAAGACTTCTAGTTCTATGCTGAGTAAAAGTGGTGAGGGTGGACATTGCTGTCTTGTTCCTGACCACAGAAGAAAAATCTCAGTTTTTCCTCATTGAGTATGGTGTTTGTTGTGGGGTTTCATATATAGCTTTTATGATGTCTCTATATATGTTACCTCTAAAGTTACTTTGTGGAAGGTTTTTTATCATCAATGGATATTGTACCTTGTCAAATGCTTTTTCTGTGTTTTTGAAATAATCATGTGATTTTTAACCTTTCTCTTACTGATGTTATGTATCATGTTAATTGACGGGTAAATACTGAACCACACTGGCATCCTTGGAATAAAATGATATTTTTAATGTATTGTTGGATTGTGTTTGCTAGTGTTTCGTTGAGGATTTTTGCATCTATGTTTATCAGAGATATTAGCCTGTAGATCTCTTTTTTAGTGGTTTATTTATCTGGTTTTGGTATCAGGGTAATGCTGGCCTCATAAAATAAATTTGGAAGTTTTCCTTTTCTTCTATTTTTTGGAATTATTTGAAAGGATTAGATGTAACAGTTTTTTGTTTTTGTTTTTTTTAATTTTTGTTAAAATTTACCTGTGAAGCCAACTGGTCTTATAATTTTGTTTCTTGGGAGTTTTTTATATTACTGATTCAGTCAACTTGTTGAAATCAATCTATTCAAATTTTCTATTTCTTCCTGCTTCAGTTTTGGCAGGTTATATGTTTCTAGGAATTTATCTTTTTTTTTGTTTGTTTGTTTTGGCTAATTTGTCAGCATGTTGCTTTTCATAATATTTTCTTATAATTGTATTTCTGTGGTTTTGGTTATTTCTCCTCTTTCATGTTTGATTTTTGTGTCCTTTCACTTTATTTTTGAAGTGGGTGGCTAGAACTTTGTCAATTTTTAAAAATATTAGAGAGAGTTTGTGAGAGAGTGGGGGGAGGGGCAAAGGGAGAGGCAGAGAGAGAATCTCAAGCAGACTGCTCACTGGGAGGGAAGCCCCACACGGGTCTCAGTCTCACAACCCTGAGATCATGACCTGAGCCAAAATCAAGAGACAGACACTTACCCTATTGAGCCACCCAAGTGCCCCTAGAACTATCAATTTAGTTGATCTTTTCAAAGAACTCCTGGTTTTGTTGATCTGTTCTATTGTTTATTCATTTTCTATATAATTCATTTCTTTCTGCTCTAATCTTTACTGTTTCCTTCTTTCTGCTAGTTTGGGGTTTGTTTGAATTCTTTTTCTAGTTCCTTTAGGTGTAAGGTTAGGTGTTTATTTAAGATTTTTCTTACTTATTGAGGTAGGCCTGTATTGCTATAAACTGCCCTCCTAGAACATCTTTTGCTCATGTATTTTGGACAGTATTGTCTTCATTTTCTTTTGTTT
>NW_025411482.1:0-4589 GCF_002201575.2 Neomonachus schauinslandi | reverse complement strand
AAAAAACAAAAACAAAACTAGGGAATTATCACAATACCAACTAAACTACCTCATTTTACTGATAATGTGTTTTTTTAAACTCTGCCAAATACAGTAAGAATCTCTACCAAATTGAGGGATGATGTCAAGAGACACTGTAGTGAACAGTGGAAACTCTCTTAATCAGCCTCTCTCTGGCTGACTGTCCATCTCACACTCCCCAGTCCCTCTAGATCATACTGACTAGTCTTCATGACTACTACTAGCCATGAGTAGGCAAGCTACTCTTTAGGTCACCAGGGCATTTCTGCCCCTACCAGGTGAGCTGTATGCTTACCTTAAACATGCTTATGCTTAAATTTTGTCTGTAAGGTTTGTTCCTAAACCCATGCATTCAACAGTACTTACGTGCTTACAATAACAATTTAATGAAATGATGCAATAAACTGATGAAATATGTATATATAAATACTATCCCAGAGAAGAATATAAGAAAACAGCAAATTAAGAATGCACATCAAAAGAAGAATGATCTTAGGAAATAGAAGCAAATTTCATGGGTGCCTGGGTGGCTCAGTCGATTAAGCATCTGCCTTCTGCTTAGGTTATGATCCCAGGGTCCTGGGATTGAGCCCCGCATCGGGCTCCCTGCTCAGTGGGGAGTCAGGCTTCTCCCTCTGCCTCTGCCCCTCCCCACTGCTCATGCTTGCTCTCGCTCTCTCTCTCTCAAACTCTTGCTCTCAAATAAATAAAATCTTTAAAAAAAAAAAAGAAATAGAAGAAAATTTCAGATAGAAATGTTTCTTCTCTTGAAGAGAAAATGGACCTATGTCTAATCTTTAATATGACCTATAACGACCTGGCACCACCTTGCGCAACTTCCCTACATTTCCTACAACTCTCCCTCACATTCTCTATGCTTCAGACATCCTGGTGTTCTGCCAATTTCAAAAACAGTTTGATCTCCTAAGAGTCCTCACTGTGATTTCCTTCTGCCTGGAAACTTCCATCCATGTATCTAAATCCTTTCCCTCAGTCTGGCTAACTCCTTAAAGCCAAAGTAGCACACAACGGATGCTCAATGAATAAGTCAATTTTGTTATGTAAATATGGGAAGAAATGTCTAAAAGAATAAACAGTCATTACCACTAGATGTTAGGAGATAAAGTGTTTGTTACTTTCTTCGTGGTATCTTTCTGTGATGTTCTAATTTTTACAACAAATATATATCATTTCTACAAAGATGAAAGGTACTTTGAAAAAGGCAATTAAAAAATCTAGCCCCGGGCGCCTGGGTGGCTCAGTTGGTTAAGTGACTGCCTTTGGCTCAGGTCATGATCCTGGAGTCCCGGGATCGAGTCCCGCATCGGGCTCCCTGCTCGGCAGGGAGTCTACTTCTCCCTCTGACCCTCCCCCCTCTCCTGCTCTCTCTCTCTCATTCTCTCTCTCAAATAAATAAATAAAATCTTTTAAAAAAATAAAATAAAATAAAATAAAAAATCTAGCCCCTTCCCACCTTGATCCTTCCACAGTGTAGTGTCTGTGCTGAAAAGTACTATTTTATTTTATTAAATATATGAACTCTTAATTAAGGCAGATTGATAATAGCTCCCTGATAAGGCGAATCATTAAGAAAACTTTCTACTCTTTATCAAAGTACGTACGTAGAGGTGCTTCAGATACCTGATACCTGCAGGGTAAACTTTTTGCTCCTTCAAGAATACTATGTTTACTCCCAGATAATTTAGGCTATTCTGAAATCCTTTAGCAGACATATATAACCGTTACTGGTCTTCAAATAAAGTAAAACTATACAAAGAAACACTACTTGTATAAATTTGGTCAAACTATGTGCCCTGTACTTAAGACATCTATGACTACAACACAGAAAGACATTTTGATAATAAATGTTATGAGAGAGAGGAGAGGTGTCAGAGCAAAGGGCAGGGAGAAAGAAGCAAGGAGGGAGGGAGAAATGAATTATAAATGTAACAAGTAACTAACATAATGTGCCAGTCTGTATCTGATGACACATGTAATCTAAGTGAAATTACCTATTTATCACACCATTAATAACTCACTACCAACTTCTACTAATACTCACACTCAGAAGCAGCAAATCAAACGTATACACAATTTACTGTGAGGACACATAAACCATTTTCCAAACCATTTAAGTTAAAGTCAACCAAAAAGCCATGTAAATTCAGGCATGTTTGGGGTTTTTAATCCAAAAGCACAGGAAGCAGAATATGAGCATCCTTCCCATTTCTTTTGGCCTGCTGACCAAGAAGAAAAAGCTGTTGTTACTAACGGTTAATGGAGCTTATTCTTCTAATCCTTTTATAGAACATATATCATTATTTTAACTTCTTGTCATGCAATTCCATTTATAAAACCTTAAAGTAAGGTTTAAAATTAAAGAAAGCCTTCTGCTGAAAGAGCAGATCTGACAGTAATTGCCTTTTTGTTTCTGCTTTAAGATTTAATTTAAGATTTAATTAGTTTTGGTATCAAATACTAATTTCACAATCATTTAAATGGGCTCATTAGGCAGCTAAAATTATGCACAAATGCAAATATTTTCATAAAAATATTACAGCTGACCCTTGAATAACATGGGTTTGACCTGAATGGGTCCACTTATACTGTATTTTTTTCAGTTAAATACAGTACAATACTATAAATGTATTTTCTCTTATGATTTTAATAACATTTTCTGTAACTTACTTTATTATAATAATATAGTATATAATACATATGACATAAAACGTACCTGTTAATTGACTGTTTATGTTATCAGTAAGGTTTTGGTTAATAGCAGTTAACAGTAGTTAACTTTTTGGGGAGTCAAAAGTTACATGTGGATTTTCAACTAACCTCCATGTTGTTCAAGAGTCAACTGCATATACTTCTTCAAGTTCATTTTTGAGTTACTTCTGAAGTCAACTAATGGATATTAAATGTCAATTAAAAGAGGTATTACTCATCCAACTGCTACCGAGTCTGCATGAGCCAGAGTGAAATCAAAGGTCAGTGGGCTGATTTAGCTAAACGCAAAGTGGGAATTTTTAAATGTTATACTGTGTTAAAGCAGCGAACTAGGGGCGCCTGGGTGGCTCAGTCGTTAAGCAGCTGCCTTCGGCTCAGGTCATGGTCCCAGGGTCCTGGGATCAAGCCTCACATCGGGCTCCCTGCTCAGCAGGAAGCCTGCTTCTCCCTCTCCCACTCCCCCTACTTGTGTTCCCTCTATTGCTGTGGCCCTCTCTGTCAAATAAATAAATAAAATCTTTAAAAAAAATAAATAAAAATAAAGCAGCGAACTTCCACATACTTCCTTTGGTAGTTTATTTTAGGCTGCTCAGGGAACATAAAAAATTTTCATATATTCCTGCTTGTGTCAAAAACTGTATATAATCAGAATGGAATAAGTCCAAAACACTAACTCTGATGTATTTCATGGCTTGTTCTCAAGATCTTTGGGTTCCCCCAGGAATGAATGTCCAATGGAAAAAAGCCAGTCTCTTCAACCAATGGTGTTGGGAAAATTGGACAGCCACATGCAGAAGAATGAAACTGGACCATTTCCTTACACCACACACAAAAATAGACTCAAAATGGTTGAAAGACCTAAATGTGAGACAGAAGTCCATCAAAATCCTAAAGGAAAACAGAGGCAGCAACCTCTTCGACCTCAGCCGCAGCAATTTCTTCCTAGAAACATGGCCAAAGGCAAGGGAAGCAAGGGCAAAAATGAACTATTGGGACTTCATCAAGATAAAAAGCTTTTGCACAGCAAAAGAAACAGTCAGCAAAACCAAAGACAACCAACAGAATGGGAAAAGATATTTGCAAATGACATATCAGATAAAGGGCTAGTATGCAAAATCTATAAAGAACTTATGAAACTCAACACCCAAAGAACAAAGAATCCAATCAAGAAATGGGCAGAAGACATGAACAGACATTTTTCCAAAGAAGACATCCAAATGGCCAACAGACACATGAAAAAGTGCTCAATATCGCTCGGCATCAGGGAAATCCAAATCAAAACCTCAAAGAGATACCGTCTCACACCAGTCAGAATGGCTAAAAATAACAACTCAGGGAACGACAGATTTTGGCGGGGATGCGGAGAAAGGGGAACCATCCTACACTGTTGGTGGGAATGCAAGCTGGTGCAGCCACTCTGGAAAACAGTATGGAGGTTCCTCAAAAAGTTGAAAATAGAGCTACCATATGATCCAGCAATTGCACTACTGGGTATTTACCCCAAAGATACAAATGTAGGGATCTCAAGGGGTACATGCACCCCAATGTTTATAGCAGCAATGTCCACGATAGCCAAACTACGGAAAGAGCCAAGATGTCCAACGACAGATGAATGGATAAAGAAAATGTGGTATATATGTATATATAATATATATACATATATATATACACATATATACCATGGAATATTATGTAGCCATCAAAAGGAATGAAATCTTGCCATTTGCAATGACATGGATGGAACTGGAGGGTATTATGCTGAGCGAAATAAGTCAATCAGAGAAAGACATATATCATATGACCTCACTGATATGAGGAATTCTTTTTTTTTTTTTTTT
>NW_025411481.1:0-4589 GCF_002201575.2 Neomonachus schauinslandi | reverse complement strand
TGGCCAGAGTCTCTGTCCACCGCCACCACCTTGGTGACCAGGTAGCCAGGCTCTGCGGAGCGGGGCGCCAGCTCCACACCTGTGGAACCATCGGTGGGAGGGGCGGGGTACAGGATCTCTGGTGTGTTGTCATTCTGGTCCAGCACGAATATACTCAGGGACACATTGCTGCTAAGTGGTGGGTCCCCACTGTCAGTGGCAATCACCTGAATCTGTAGATCACGAAACTGTTCGTAGTCAAAGGATCGAAGTGCATACAGGACTCCTGTGTCAGAGTTTATGGAGATGTAGGAGGATAGAGGTGCTTCCTGGAAAGTGTCTTCAGCTAGGGAGTAAATAACCTGAGCATTCTCGTGGCTGTCCGGGTCATGTGCAGTCACTGAGAAGATGGAGGCACCTCTAGGGTTGTTCTCCAGGATATAGGTGAAGTAGGAGATGTGGGAAAAGGTGGGTGGGTTATCATTAATATCTGCCACTTGCAGGGTGAAGTGAGTTTCCATTAATAGAGGTGGATTTCCTCCATCTGTGGCCGTCACTGTAATATTGTAAGAGGATACCTGTTCCCTGTCAAGGGTTCTGTGTGTCACCAGTCTATAATAACTGTCGATGGATTTTTCTAACTTAAATGGTAGATTCTCTGATATGGAACAGGTGACCTGTCCATTCTGCCCAGAGTCTGGATCATGCACGTTTAAAAGGGCTATAACAGTCCCAAGAGGTGAGTCTTCCATCAGGGGACTAAACAGAGATGTGATGGTCACCTCTGGACTGTTGTCATTTACATCTTCTACTGTAATCAATACTTTTGCCATTGCAAGATATGCTCCGCCATCTTCCGCTTGTATTTCTAATTCATAGAAATCTGTTTCTTCATAATCTAGATTTGCTGATAATTTTATTTCCCCAGTATTTTTGTTTAGTTGGAATTTCAACAATTGCATGTCAGGTGATTTTCGGAACGAATATGTTACTTCTCCATTGGCTCCTTCATCCCTGTCTGTGGCAGTGACTGTCAGCAGCTGTGTGCCCACAGGCAAGTTCTCTAGAACTCTCACATGATATTCTGGCAATGTGAAGACCGGTGCATTGTCATTTGCATCGAAGACAGTCACACTGATGAGAACCGTACCAGATAGGAGAGGGTCGCCCCCGTCCAAGGCAGTGAGGACAAGGTGGTGCACTGCCTCTTCCTCCCGATCCAGGGCATGTTCCAGCACCAGCTCTGGGTATTTGACTCCATAGGCATGACTCTGAACTGCTAAGGAGAAGTGCTTATTGGAGCTAAGCTGGTAGCTTTGGAGGGAGTTCACACCCACATCCGGATCAACAGCTTCCAGGAGAGGAAATCGCATCCCTGGAGCAACATTTTCATTAATTTTTACATCTACATTTTCTGCTTGGAATTTTGGGGCATTATCGTTGATATCAGTTACTTCTATTTCGATCCCAAAAAGTTTCACCCTATCTTCCACAAGAATGTTAAAACTCACCAGACACGGCGCGCTCTGAGCGCAGAGCTCCTCCCGGTCTATCCTGCCTGCGGTGACCAAGCCGCCGCTTCGCGGGTTCAGAGCGAAAAGCTGCGTCCGACCTCTGGAGACGATGCGGACTCCACGTTCCGCCAGCTCCCGGGGCTCCAGCCCCAGATCCTTGGAAATGTTGCCCACGAAAGAGCCTTTCTCCAGCTCCTCAGGAACGGAATAGCGGATCTGCCGGGCTTGAGCCTCCCATGACAGACCGAGAACAAGACAGAGCAGAACCAGCGCGGTGCGGTTGGAGCGGTTCGTTTTAGCAGCCATTGTTGTCTAGTCAAGGAATTCTCGCCAAGTACTCACTGGGCACGTTGTGTGTTTTGACCGATTCCTTTCTCTTTCCCTGACTTCAGGGAGCCTCGGTAGCCTAAGCACCTTAAATTCTGGAGTGAGTTTTGCTGCAGCTCTGCAGCCGGTTCGTAGGAACTGAGGAGATTTGCGTAGTCAGAGCCCTGAGAATCCGGATTGAGCGCGGGCTGCGTTTCTCTCCTAGTAGGCGAACAGCGGCGCTCAGAGTCCTCAGAAGTTACTGCACCCACTGTGTATGCACTGGACAACAAACGCTACTCTTTGTTGGATATTTTATTTTATTTTACAATACTTCTTTGGTTTCTCAACTGATATCCCTTAAGCCAACTACTATTTGTAGGTTTCTTACTGAGTAGGATAAATGGAATGAAAGTACTATAAAATATTACATGAAAATAACTGGTCAAGTACACATCTGTAACACTTATTTTTTCAGTAGAAACGTACCCACTTTAAAAGGTTAAGTAATGGGGGCGCCTGGGTGGCTCAGTCGTTAAGCGTTAAGCGTCTGCCTTCGGCTCAGGTCATGATCCCAGAGTCCTGGGATCAAGCCCCGCATCAGGCTCCCTGCTCAGCGGGAAGCCTGCTTCTCCCTCTCCCACTCCCCCTGCTTGTGTTCCCTCTCTCTGCCAAGTAAATAAATAAAATTTTTAAAAAATTTTAAAAAGGTTAAGTAATGTCTAGTCTATTTCTTATAAGCTTCTAGCTATATTCAGAAAAGTCTTACAATCTTATTTGAAATTTTGGCTGAAATGGTCCCATTATGTTTATTTTTTTTAATAGGTTTCTGTTGTTTATTTATTTTTTTTAAAGATTTTTATTTATTTTTTGACAGAGAGAGAGAGCGAGAGAGGGAACACACGCAGGGGGAGTGGGAGAGGGAGAAGCAGGCTTCCCTGCCGAGCAAGGAACCCGATGTGGGGCTCGATCCCAGGACCCTGGGATCATGACCTGAGCCAAAGGCAGACGCTAAACGGCTGAGCCACCCAGGCATCCCTCCCATTATGTTTAGTAGACATTCATTTAGAAACTATATGAGATATATCCCTTGTAATTCACTTATAATTTTTATTTTAGCTTTAACTAATTAACCAATTAATTAAATATGTTTAGCATTAATATTGTGGAAAAGGTTTTCAAAATATTCTTCTTTCTAAAATAGTTTTATTGAGCCTTTGTAAATTTTTTGAAAAAATGTTTATTATAGGCATATATAATTAGAAGTTAATTTGACTATTTAAATGAATTGAGCAAGTAACCACAAACTAAAAGAAACACAACATGCCTGTGTTGTAATGCGAAGAAAAATATCTATAAGAATTTCAAGCTACAATTTTAAAGACAAAGACTCGTGATGTATGTTTTTTAAAAAAATAAATATTTACTCAGATGACCTGTTTTCATCAGAACATTGATGCCAACACAATCTCTTCTTTTGGCATTTTGTATGGAAGCCCAAAGTAAAGTGGTTCACACATCTTCAATTGTATGTGCCTATCAAACCAGCAGCAGTTCTCTCCTCAAAGGTGAGGAGTTGAGAGGTCCACATCTTTCTTTTTTTTTTTTTTAAGATTTTACTTATTTATTTGAGAAAGAGAGAGTGAATGAGCGAGTGAGATTGAGCATGAGTAGGGGGAGGGGCAGAGGGAGAGGGAGACTAGCAGACTCCCCGCTGAGAAGAGCCAGGACACTGGGATCATGACCTGAGCTGAAGGCAGATACTTAACTGACTGAGCCACCCAGGTGCCCCTAGGTTCACATCTTTCCTTCAGAGAACAAGTTCAGAACTGTTTATGTCACTACATCCCCCAAGTATGGAACTCTTCAAAGATTTTATATTTTGTCTTCAAAGGTTTTATATCAATCAGAGACAGAGTGCATGCAAAAGGCAATGACGTTTCATTTGCTTTCTTGGAAATTCGTTATCTTGCAATGTAGAAGAAAAAAAAGATTAGGAAAGAGATGATTTAAACTCCAAGAAAAGATAAATATAAGAAAACAACCAGAAAAACCAAAAGTAGAAGAGAAAAACTCTTCTAGGGTAGTTAGTATTAAGTTCTGGGGACCATAGAAAACTCGGCAATGGAAAACAAGTTCTGACTCATCATCCAAGGAAAATACATACATCTACAACTTCCCATAGCATTTCAGAGACTTGGGATCTGCTCACCAGCTCCCCTCAAATGCTTAGTTTTTTAAACTATTAAGATAAAGAAAGATACCTAAATGTACCCAGGATATTATTTGCAATAAATGTTTCTTTGAAACAAGCACTCGCTTTGATACTTAATGCATTGCTTAATATTATTAAACTCAAACATATAAGTAGGATATGGAAAATTCATCTTAAATCTTATCAGATTTGAATATAACTATTAATGTATTTGGTAAGAAGCCACTGCCTGTTTTGCTAATCTGAACTTGACTAGATACCCCCAATTTAGTGACATTATTTCTGAATTATAGAGCAACTTATGAACCAAGTAAATCTTGAAAAATATAATCAGCAAAAAGTAAACATTGAGAAGACAAAAAGGTGATTGGTTACACATTTTCTAAATACGATTCTATATATAAAAATGCAGTAGTATGCCTGAAATAAGACAAACAAGTAGAATATTTCAGAAGACACAAAAGTGGAACTCACCGGTGTGAGAGTCTCAGGATGTGCAGTCAAATCATGCCCACCCTGAAGTGGAATTAAGGCCCCAGATGAATCACCACAAAGCAGTATATCTTGTCCTGAAC
>NW_025411480.1:0-4590 GCF_002201575.2 Neomonachus schauinslandi | reverse complement strand
GGACATTAGTATGACGTCAGAACTAGAGTTCAGAATGATGATTTTCAAGATACTAGCTGTGCTTGAAAAAAACATGGAAGATATTAGAGAAACCCATTCTGGAGAAATAAAAGAACTAAAATCTAACCAAGTCAAAATCAAAAAGGCTGTTAATGAGGTGCAATCAAAAATGGAGGCTCTAACTGCTAGGAGAAATAAGGCCGAAGAGAGAATTAGTGATATAGAAGAACAAATGTTGGAAAATAAAGAAGGTGGGAGAAAGATAAACAACTATTGGATCACAAGGGCAGAATTCGAGAGATAAGTGATACCATAAGATGAAACAACATTAGCATAATTGGGATCCCAGAAGAAGAAGAAAGAGAGAGAGGGGCAAATTACAGCAGAGAACTTCCCTAATTTGGGGAAGGAAAAAGGCATCAAAATCCAGGAGGCACAGAGAACCCCTCTCAAAATCAATAAAAATAGGTCAACACCCCTACATCTAATAGTAAAAGTTACGCATCTCAGAGACAAAGAGAAAATCCTGAAAGCAGCTCAAGAGAAGAGATTTGTAACCTACAATGGTTGAAACATTAGATTGGCAACAGACCTGTCCATAGAGACCTCGCAGGCCAGAAAGGACAGGCATGATATATTCAGAGCACTAAATGAGAAAAATATGCAGCCAGGAATACTACATCCACCTAAGCTGCCATTGTAAATAGAAGAGAGGTAAAAAGCTTCCAGGACAAACAAAAACTAAAGGAATTTGCAAACACAAAACCAGCCCTACAAAAAATCTTGAAAGGGGTCCTCTAAGCAAAGAGAGACCCTAAAAGCAACATAGACCGGAAAGGAACAGAGACAATTACAGTAACAGTCACCTTACAGGCAATACAATGGCACTAAATTCCTATCTTTCAATAGTTACCGTGAATGTAAATGGGCTAAATGCCCTAATCAAAAGACACAGCTATCAGATTGGATAAAAAAAAAAAAAACAAGACCCATCAATATGCTGTGTACAGGAGGCTTATTTTAGACGCAAACACCACCAGACAGAATGTGATGGGTGGAGAACCACTTGTCATGCTAGTGGACATGAGAAGAAAGGTGGAGTATCCATCCTTATATCAGACATACTAGATAGTAAACCAGAGTATAATAATGATAAAGAAGGACAGTATATCATAATAAAGGGGTCTAGGCCACAAAAAGATCTAACAATTTTAAATATTGATGCCCCTAACTTGGGAACACTGAAATATATAAACCAATTAATAACAAAATTAAAGAAAAACTTTAAAAATAATACAATAATTGGAGGGGACTTTAACACCCCAATCACAGCAATGCACAGATCATCTAAGCAGATCACCAAGGAAACAGGGTTTTGCATGTCATACTGGACCAGATGGCCCTAACAGAAATGTTGAGAGCACTTCATCCTAAAACAATTAGTAGTAGTAGTAGTAGTATTTCAGCTGCTGAGCTAGGTCAGACAACTTTTGGTCTGAGGGCATGTGTTTCAAGGACTGGCACTGTGTCCAATGATGTGGCGAGTCCATCTCCCAGTACTTACTTGTTTCATAAAACTCCCTCTCTGCCAGGAGTCTGGAGTCATTGTACACATTTTGCACATGGGGTCAGATGGATATTCAATCATTCATGGTCCCTGTGCTGAGCTGGGTTGGAGGGCTCCAGAGTAGTAGGGTGCTCAGTGCACCGACAGGATGTGGACTCAGCTTTCCTGTGCTGAGCCGTGTTCTGAACCCAGAGGTGTGGGGCCCAGGTGGCAGAGAATCCTTGGTGCTCTGATTTCCAGTGTCCCACTCCCATATGAGAAATGGGAATGTGCCCCTGAGTAGCCAGGCCATACTCACAGTGTGAAACTGGTCTAGGAGTTGCCAGGTGCATGGCAGGAGGTGTGGGCAGGTGGCTTGTCATGGGCAAGGACAGAGAATTGGGCAGAGAATTTGAGGAATAGCAGGAAGAGCTGTGGCTGAGGGCCATTTCTCTCCTTAGTGCAACTTCAGTCTTTGTGAGGCTTTTATAACAGCCCTGGGGCATCACAATGACTTCTTGTGATGTCACAACTATGTCCTGGCCAATCACCAGGACATTCTCAGTGTGTCCCCATTGGGTGGCCAGTCACCAGGAAGCTCAGATTGCCAACGATCTATGGATTTCTCAGTGTCCCTGCTGACATCATTGTCTGGAAGCCATGTTTTAAAAGAAAGCAGATTAACTTTCCTTCAAGATGAAAAAATCATATTTGGGATGTATTCATAGTGAAGTTCCTGGTGAGGGAGAAAGGACTTAACCAGTAGAAAGCTAAATGTGTCACTCATTGTCACCATTCACTAAAACGCAGACACCGATATTAATGAAGACATGGGCCATTAAGACCTCAGGAAACATCACACTTCAGGGGTAAGTCGATAACATGGCAGTCGAGTAGATGCTACTCTCCCTTCTTGCATCAAAGCTTAAGTAAAAGTGTAGAAAATGGTAGATATTATGTTTGGTATATCTTCGCACAATAAACCTAAAACTAGAAAGGATGAAGCTTTGTTAGAAGTCATTACCTGCTTGACAAAACAACATTCAGCTCTCATAGAAGGGGGGTGACAAAATCCAACCTGTCATGAAGTTCACAGTCTTCATGTCCAGAATCCAACGAGAAAGATCAAGCAGGAGGAGTTAAGATTTATCTCCTCCCTCGAATACAGCTATAGAGTTATCAGATCATTCTGAGCACCCAGGACATCAATCAAGTATCTGAGAAAACAAGTGCTGCAGGTCTACAAGTAGAAAAGTGACCACCATTTGGAAGGTAGGAGGTGTGGAGACGTGAACCTTGTGTGATATAGCTGAGGATACAGGGGAGGGGAGGGGGGCTTGAGGAGGATACAGCAAAGTTTTATAAGCAGCGGAGCACAAAATGGTAACGTTTAGAAGTTTGCTCTTTTGGGGGTGTTCCTGGCTTAAAGGTGCTTAGGTGGGGAAGCCAGGTGGAATCCTGGGTGTGACAGAGTGGTCTCAGGATCCCTGGAGTCTCATGAAAATGGGAGGTGCCTGAGTGTGACAGAGTTCCCAGACTTCTAAAAGTTAAAAATAGAGCTACCTAATGACCCAGCTTTAGGAACGGGAACCCTGCCTGAGAACAGTGAGTCTAGCTGCCAGCTTTCTGCTTTCTATTGCCATAAACTGCTAACCGATTCATGGTTGTGCGATTGCTTTCCTGACATAGGGTGGCAAAAGGCAGCAGCATGGGAGATCCTCCACGAGAGGAACCACACGAATCCATGCTGAACATTTGGAGTTTTGGAACTCAGTCCCATGCCTGAGCTAAAAACGCTTGGACACAGGCAGGGTGAACATATGGTTTTGATGGTAACTGGGGAAACAGATGGATTGCAAAGAATGAGAGTTGGACTTCTTCTTTGATGATTTGGATGCCTTATATTTCTTTTTGTTGTCTGATTGCTGAGGCTAGGACTTCCTGTACTACGTTGAACTGCAGTGGTGAGAGTGGACATACCTGCCATGTTTTTGCACATAGGGGAAAATCTCTGTTTTTCCCTTTTGAGGGTGACATTTACTTTGGGTCTTTCCTATATGGCCTTTATGATGTTATGTTCCCCCTCTCTCTACATGGTAGAGTTTTTTTCATGAAACGACGCTGTATTTTGTGGAATGCATTTTCTGCATCTATTGAGAGGGTCCTGTGGTTCTTGTCCTTTCTTTTTTATGTGGTGTTTCACATTGATTTGCAGAGGTTGAACCACCCTTGCAGCTCAGGAGAAAATCCCACTTGGTCGTGGTAAATAATCCTTTAACTGTGTTGGATCCTATTGGCAGTATCTTGGTGAGATTATATGCATCCTTGTTCAAAAGGGATACTGGTCTGTAATTCTCCTTTTAATGGTGGTCCTTGTCTGGTTTTGGGATCAAGGTAATGCTGGCCTCATAGAATGAGTCTGGTATTTTCCTTCCATTTCTATTTCTTGTAATAGTTTCAGAAATATAGGTATTAATTCTTCTTTAAATGTTTGGTAGAATTCCCCTAGGAAGCCATCTGGCCCTGGACACTCGTGTGTTGGGAGATTTTTGATTATTAATTGAATACTTTTTACTGGTTTGGGGTCTGTTCAGGTTTTCTATGACTTCCTGATTCAGTTTTGGCAGTTTATGTTTCTAGGAATGTATCTATGTCTTCCAGATTGCCCAATTTGTTGGGCATATTTTCTCATATCTGTTTGCATTTATTGGGTTTTCGTTGTGAGCTCTCCTCTTTCATTTAGGTGTTTATTTATTTGGGTCCTTTCCCTTTCCTTTTGATAAGTCTTACTTGAGCTTTAGCAATCTTATTAATTCTTTCAAAGAACCAGCTCCTAATTTCATTGATCTGTTCTACTGTTTTTTTGTTTTGTTTTAATTTCTTTATCATTGATTTCTGCTCTAATCTTTATTATTTCTCATTTCCTGCTGGATTTAGACTTTTTTTTTCCTCCACGTTCTCTAGGTGTAAGTTTAGGTTGTGCATTTGATACTTTTCTTGTTTCTTGAGGGCGGCCTGTATTGCTATATACTTCCCTCAAAGCA
>NW_025411479.1:4192-4593 GCF_002201575.2 Neomonachus schauinslandi | reverse complement strand
GAAGCCCCAACTTGTTGATTTCCTGTTCGGATGATCTGTCCATTGATATAAGTGGAGTTTTAAAGTCCTCTACTGCTATTGTATACTATGAATTAGTTTCTTAATGTTTGTTATTAAGTATTTTATAGATATGGGTGCTCTCATGTTGGGTGCACATTTATAACTGTTATATTTTGTTGTTGGATTATCCCCTTTACCATTATATAGTGCCCTTTTTTGTATCTTGTTACAATCTTCGTTTTCAAGTCTATTTTGTCCAGTATAAGTATTGCTACCAGCTCTCTTTTGACACCATTTTCATGATAGATGTTTCTGCATCCCTCTCCTTTCAATCTATAAGTATCTTTAGGGCTAAAATGAGTCTCTTATAGGCAGCATATAAATGGCTCTTGTTTTTTTTT
>NW_025411479.1:3700-4092 GCF_002201575.2 Neomonachus schauinslandi | reverse complement strand
TGATTTCCTGTTCGGATGATCTGTCCATTGATGTAAGTGGAGTTTTAAAGTCCTCTACTCCTATTGTATTACTATGAATTAGTTTCTTAATGTTTGTTATTAAGTGTTTTATAGATATGGGTGCTCTCATGTTGGGTGCATATTTATAATTGTTATATTTTGTTGTTGGGTTATCCCGTTTACCATTATATAGTGCCCTTTTTTGTATCTTGTTACAATCTTCGTTTTCAAGTCTATTTTGTCCAGTATAAGTATTGCTACCAGCTCTCTTTTGACACCATTTTCATGATAGATGTTTCTGCATCCCTCTCCTTTCAATCTATAAGTATCTTTAGGGCTAAAATGAGTCTCTTATAGGCAGCATATAAATGGCTCTTGTTTTTTTTTTTTTT
>NW_025411479.1:1058-3600 GCF_002201575.2 Neomonachus schauinslandi | reverse complement strand
CTGACAGACTATGTCTTTTGACTGGAGCCATTACCCCATTTACATTCTAATTATTTGTATATGTATTTATTTATGTATTTATTAATAATTAAATACATATGTATATATTTTTATCACTTGTTTTGTGGATGCTTTTGTATTTTTTTCTCTAATGCTTTCTTCTCTTGCTTTCTTTCATGGTTAAATGTGCAATAACACATTTTTGGTAACACAAATATTTTAAAAATTGCTTAACTATCATGTACTTAAATCATTTTCATAGTTTTTCAACTAATACTTTTATAATTGGTAACTTTTTCAGTAAATAATTCTAATTATGAAACACATCTTTGGTATAATAATGTTAATAGTATCCCTTATCACAGTAATTTGGAATTCTGAGCACATTATAAAAAGTGAAAAGGAAATACAAAATCAATGACCTGACGATATAAGATGAATGTACTCAAAAAAGGAGTTATGGAAACTATTTGCAGGTTTTACACACACTTATAACACACAAATACACATACACAGTGTTATTGCGTATTCATCATAACCCATTCAAAAATCTTATATGCTTAATTAACAAAAATGACATAATCTTAAATGGAAGTAGGCCTCCATACCATTCCCTCAGCCAAGTAAAAGATCTAGACTATACCCTACCCTTATTCTCTCCAAAATATAATGATAAAAACTTCTCTTAATATAGTTCTTTTAATATTTAGAGACTAGTACATGGATGTTCTGGGTATAATCTGAAGCTTTACATGCAATACAACTTTCAGACTATGGTTATTCAGCCACTTGCCTTCTTTTAGCTGACTTGTCTTTGATCGTCAGACACGTCAACCACAATTGATTGCACATGAAGTTCCAGCAGTATTAAATATACTTTGAATTTATGTCAAATTGGGGCACCTGGGTGGCTCAGATGGTTAAACATTTGCCTTTGGCTCTCAGGTCATGATCTCAGGGTCCTGGGATTGAGCCCCACATTGGGCTCCCAGCTCAGCAGGGAGTCTACTTCTCTTCCTCTCCCTGCCTCTCCTGTTTGTGCTCTCTCACTCTCTCTCAAATGAACAAATAAAATCTTAAAAAAATTCTGTCCAATTAGTATACATATGTACATATATATGTATATTTATATATATATAAATTGTGTAAAGTTTATATAAGTAAATAAAGTTTAAATTAACCTGTCAAATTAGAATATATATGTAAAGTTTATACAGATTTATTTATATAACTACAAATAAATTTTACTATATCTATAAATAATAGATATTTTTCTTTACAAAAAGGACATAGTTCTTAGGCCTTTTGTTAAAAATATCCAAAACTAAACAGTTTTTCTTCTCCTCTTATTCCAAAAGATAATACTCTGCTAAGTATCAACAACATTAAATGCTGTTAAAATTTTTCATAAATTTAAAGGACTCATTTTAGGCTACGTCACCTAGAGTGGATTGTAAGTACATAAATAACAGTATTTTACCTGATAGATGTAGGAAAAGAAAAAAATGAGTGTTTAGCTTAGAACCACCTAAAAGGCATCCTGAATCTCCTTTCTACACAAAATAAGATTTCCCTACCAACCAGCCTCTTCTTCTTCCTCCTCCTCCTATCCCTAGTCAGTTCCCTGGTATGGGCGAAATTCTAAAGGAAAGTTCAATTGGCATTAATATAAAATAAATATATTTAGAATTAACAGCTTTCATACTATACCCACCAACATATGTAAACAAGTCCAGACTCCAATCCTAAAGGAGTCTAAGTAAATGCAGTTCCAGTGCATTAATGATAATGGACTTTAATATGAGTTAAAAAAATTAAAATCACATGCACTTAAAGTGTGCTTTATGCCAAAATCAGAACATCTGTCAGCAAGAGAAGAAACGCTATTCCCATGTTTATTCACAACCTTGGTAGATTTGGGAACTAGTTTCCTACTCTTAGATCCATAAATTGAAAGTCACAAATTTCTACTTAAACAAATTGTCAAATAAACAATTAAATTTGTAATTGTATCTATTATAGAGAGCCGCTTCTGATTCTTTTCATCATCCACAAGTATTTTTGCATTGTTGCCCTCCAATTTTCCTTGGAATTTTGAGTTAAACTTTTATTTAAAAAAAAAGGTAGCTTTTATTTAAATGTATTAAGTAACTCATTTCAAGAGATGAAAATTAGAGAAATATAACTGAAATCACTGGATATAAAACATATGATTAATCCTTAACATTATCAGAAAACAATGAAATAATGTTTTAAAAAATAAAATTGTTGGGGTGCCTGGATGGCTCAATTGATAAAGCATCTGCCTTTGGCTCAGGTCATGATCCCAGGGTCCTGGCTGGTGCCCTGCATTTAGCTCCCTGCTCAGTGGGGAGCCTGCTTCTCCCTCTCTGCTGCTCCCTCTGCTTGTGCACTCTCTTTCTCTAATAAGAAAATAAATAAATAAAATTTAAAAAATAAAAATTAAAAATAATTATCTTATTTATTTTAATTTTTATTTTTTTAAAGATTTTATTTATTTATTTGACAGAGAGATACACAG
>NW_025411479.1:0-958 GCF_002201575.2 Neomonachus schauinslandi | reverse complement strand
TTATACAACTTACAAAATCTTAATTTAATTTAATTTTTAATTTTATTATTTTATTTTTTTCTTTTTCAGAGAGAGACAGAGGAAGAGGGAGAGAATCCATGCTGGGCATGGAGCCCAACACAAGGCTCTAACTCAGGGCCCTGAGATCATGACCGGAGCCAAAATTAAGAGTCAGACACTTCACTGACTGAACCACCCAGGTGCCCTTAAATATTTTACTTTAACAGAACTGCATATATTTATCACCATGTATTTGCATTTTTGAAATACCTTACCTATTTTACAACCTCTGATCATTCTAAACATATTGCTGAATATGATTATTGCTAAGCATAATGTAAAATTCTGATGATAAAATGAGGAAGAAATGCACATGTTTCCTACTCCAGTTAGGAATACAAATATCCTGGGGTGGTTGGGTGGCTCAGGTGGTTAAGTGTCTGACTTGGGGTCCTGGGATTGTACCCTGACTTGGGCTCCCAGATCAGCAGGGAGTCTGCTAGTCCCTCCCCCTCTAACCCTTCGCCCACTCCGCTCATCCCACCCCTTCGGCCCCTCCCACTGCTCATCCTCCCTCTCTCTCTCAAATAAAGAAATAAATAAATAAAATCCTAAAAGAAAAAAAGACTATAAGGATCCTGGAGGTCATGCTCTCTCAGGGAGAGGACACACTGGGCTACTACTTAAACTTGATTCTATGTTACTTCGCCAAGATGACCCACAACCGCTTTGTCCTCATAGACTAGAGATGATTTAAAGTCAATATAAGACCAGATAAATCTCAAATGCATACTTCTGTATTCTTTTTGCCCAATCACTTAAGTAATATCACTATAACCTAGCCAGTTCAGAAGTATGCCTATAAAAATATAGGCATGTAAAAATGCAATTTAGTCTACATCATCATTGGAATGAAACACACACTTTTACATATAATGTCTGAGACTAGTGGCAGGTT
>NW_025411478.1:0-4594 GCF_002201575.2 Neomonachus schauinslandi | reverse complement strand
AAGTAACAGCCATGAGGACGTGCCCAGGCCTCCTCAGCGTTTCCATGCAGGGTACAGGCGACCTGAGCCTGTAGCCAGCTGCTGACCGTGGCATGGGGAAAGGGGTCAGGGCGTGCTCCACTGACCTGCAGCTGTGCCCAGGACCCCAGCGCCCAAGATTCCCTCCTGGGGTGCAGGCACCGCACCTCTACGTTTGTGGTCTCAGCTCTAATTCCATGTTCCCTTTGGGAGGAGTTCGATTCTTCTAGCACGTAAGGTAGCTCTATTTGTATGTGTTTCGATTCATGTGATCATCAGCAGTTCACTCTCTGGTCTTACAGAGCAGACACTGGGGCCCAGAGAAGATAAGTCATTTCCCCAAGGCCCCATGACTAGGAAGTAGCAGAACCTGTGCGAGGCGTCAGGGTTCTTGACTCCAGACCCGGTCTTCAGCAAACATGAGGGCTGTGAGGGAGCTTGGCCGTTCCTTCGTCTAGCTCTGCTCCCTCCTTTTGCAGATCTAGGGCTCAGAGCCGGGAGGTACATGGCCCAAGGTCACACAGCCTGTTAGTGGCTCAGGCTGGACCAGAAGGAACCCCGGCCTCCCATTGGTCTCCCGCACAGCTCTGCCCAACCGATGTGAATGCCACCTCACATGGGTCGATTTTCTGAGACCTTTTCTGAGATCTCAGATCTGAGATCTGAGACCAGGGATTGGTCCAGAGAGGAGCTGCCTGGAAAAGGCTTGGCGGCTACCAGTAACACCGGTCCGTTGGGCTGGCCCAAGAAGCTCAGTGCTGTTGTTGGCCTGGTGCCGGGGCGGGACCTGGATCACAGTCAGCCTAGGGGGTGCTGGCGGGTGGGGGAGCTGGAGCTCACCAGTCAGGATCTCTTCCCTCCAGGTTTACCGCTCCAAGATGGATGGTGAGGCCACCAGCCCCCTGCCCCGGACCCGCAGTGGCCCCCTCCCCTCTTCCTCTGGCTCTTCTTCCTCTTCCTCCCAGCTCAGCGTGGCTACCCTGGGCCGGAGCCCCTCCCCGAAGGTCTGACGACCGTGGGCGGGCTGGGTGTGTGGCATGGCTGGGGTAGGGACGTGGAGGCTGTGCCGCTGGGGAGGGGTCAGAGCCGCCCAGGACAGCCTTGGGAGGGGGGGTCTTCCGAACCCCAGGTCCCAGTGCTCCATTCCCCCCCAGAGCGCTCTACTCGCCCAGAACGGGACAGGCAGCCTCCCTCGCAACCTGGCGGCCACGCTGCAGGACATCGAGACCAAGCGCCAGCTGGCCCTGCAGCAGAAGGGTGAGTGGCTGTGGGCCTGCCCCCCCCACTCTCCCCGGGGGGCCCTGGATATATGGATATATACCCCCCCCGCCTACCCCGTGCCACACCTTTCGCAGGGTGTTTTTGCTTTAATGGAGTTCTAGGCAAGCACAGAAAGCGTTTAGATTCAGTATCTGAAGAAGAGCTTCCTGGATATCTACCAAGAGACTAAGGGTTGGGGGCCGTGCGATCCTTCCCAGAGAGCTCAGCAAAGAAGGGAGATGCTTGTTGGTCTGAGCCGGGACGGACATTGCCCTGTCTGGAGGCAGGGGGTGCACCTGATGGCCTCCAGAGGTGGTTCCCTAAGATACCAGCTCTGGGGACCCAGGAGTCCTTGTTGCCTGTGTGCATTTTGGTCGTTTTGAAAGCCCACGTCTGTGCGTCTCCCTCGTCTCATCCCCTCTGTGTCTCTCTACCCTACCCTCTGCCCGGGGCCCCCACACCAGGCGAGTCGCTTCCTGCCGAGCCCCCCCCAGCCGACAACCCAGCAGGTAGAACGTTGGTCACTGGGGGCATTGCTTTGGTCAGCCAGCCCCGCCTGGGCATCTGCATGATGATGCTGCACAGGTCCTCCCTGCCGCGCCCCGCCCCCCCCACCGGCTGAGCTGGGATGGGGTGTCCCCTGGCCTTGCCCCTTGAGCTGGGCTCGCTGTGCCTCAGCTGTGCTCTGCCTTGTCTCCCCATCCTCCCTGCTGGTGTTGCTCCTGCTTATGCATCACTGCTGGGGTTGCATGGACACCCTGCTCACGGACCCCCTCCCCCACGCCTTCCCCTCCCCAGCAGGCGGGGGGCCGGGGGTGCATGAGCCCTGCCCTGCTCTTCAGGCCATGGTTGTGAGCTGGAGGCATCGCTGGGGCAGGGGCAGTGCCCTGTGGGGCTCCGGATGCAGAAGGAGCACTGAAGCCGGACGATGTGGCCGTGGCTGGTCGTGCAGGCGACCGAGTGCTGGCAGGGCAGCCGGACCTGGGGCTGGGGGGGGGGGGCTTTAGGGAAGCTGGGGGGGCCGAGGGGTGGGCCCTGTGCTGATCTCTCCCTGCTCCCCTCTTCCCTCTGTGATGCGGCCAGTGTCCCCCAGAGGGCCCGCCGTGACTCTGCCCCCGTCCGTCCCGCAGGGCAGCAGGTGATCGAGGAGCAGCGGCGGCGCCTGGCCGAGTTGAAGCAGAAGGCTGCCGCCGAGGCGCAGTGTCAGTGGGATGCCCTGCACGGGGCGACCCCCTTCCCGCCGGGCCCCTCCGGCTTCCCCCCGCTCATGCACCACTCCATCCTGCACCACCTGCCAGCCGGCCGGGAGCGCGGGGAGGACGGCGAACACGCCTACGACACGCTGAGCCTGGAGAGCTCGGACAGCATGGAGACCAGCATCTCCATGGGCGGCAACTCGGCCTGCTCGCCCGACAACATGTCCAGGTACCCGCCCCGGGGGGCTGGCCCTGCCTCTGCCAGCCGCCTCCCGGCCCCCTGATGCCCCCCGCTCTCCCCCTCCCCCAGCGCCAGCGGCCTGGACGTGGGCAAGATCGAGGAGATGGAGAAGATGCTGAAAGAAGCACACGCGGAGAAGAGCCGGCTCATGGAGTCCAGGGTGAGGCAGGCCGGCACCGGCCGCCCCCAGCCCCTCCGCCCCCAGGCTCCTCCAGACCTTCCCTCAAGGAAGAAAGGGTTTTAATTGCGTTCTTCAAGTGGAGGAGGCCTGGCCATGTGGCAGGTGTCGCAGCTCTTAGGACAAGAGGCGGCAGCACAGTAAGCGCTGTCCACCGTGAATCTCCCCAGCGGCGCCTTCCGGCCTTTGTGCGTTTGCCTCTGTGGGTGTTTTGGCCGCCACGGGGACTCTGATTCTGGTCTCCCCACCCCCGGCGGCAGGTCCTTCCTCTTGGGGATGGCGAGGAAAGGCGGGAATGGGGGCTCAAGGGGTAGGACTAGAAGAGCAGGCAGGTGTCCAGGCCAGAGCAGGGGTGTTGGCGGAGGGGATACGGGGGCACTGGGGGCTGAGGAGCCCGTGCCTGGGGAGGGGGTGGGGGGTCTGTCTCCACCCTCCGGGCGCTCTGCGTCTCTGGAGGTGAGAGTGGGGTTTGGGGGGTGGGAGGCAGCTGCTAGGCCAGCCAGAAAAGAAGGCCTCTCAGTCGTACTCCCGTCGAAGGAGGGCATATTCACAAGCAGCTCTTGGCAAACAGAGAAAGGAGACTCTGCTCAGTTTTGAGCTGGGAAGAAATGGCAAACAGGAGCTCACCGTGTGAAGGTCGTTACTGTTGATGAGGACATAAAATGTCACTGACGTGCTTTGTGTTTGATGATTTGGTTTAAGGACTTTTAGACTCTTAAGAATGGCTTCTGTAAGTTCATTTTTTCCCCCATAAAATTTGAAGTTAGATTACACATGTTTGTTATTTGGATTCAAAGGGCCTTAGTGATGATTAGGGAAGGAGTACTGAAAATAATTCAGTATCGGGAAAAGTCACTTAGGTGATGTGTGTGGTAGGAATTCAGATAAGTGTAAGAGCCCCGCTTATTCGGTGCTTCTGTCCTGCCGGCATCGGTGAGGGGTGGTTTATGTACACGACCTCGTGTAAGTTTCCCTATAATCACTGAAGGGAGGCACCCTCGGCCCCATTTTACAGATGAGACGGCGGAGGCCCAGGGGGTTTGAATGATTTTGTCAGGCTCACAGAGCTCATCCGGCAGAGCCCGGATCCGAGCACTTGAAAGTGTTTAACCCGACCGGCAAGGTGCTTGCAGAGGGTGGGTTCTGGGGGTGATGCTCCCTGGTGCCAGGCTGCCCTCTGAGGTGGGTGCCTCCCACAGCTCGGCCCCAGCCTGAGGAGGGGCGCGGGGGAAGGGGCAGCAGAGGGCAGCTGTGGGCGCCGACCCGCTGGCTTTGGGGGCAGGAGCGGGAGATGGAGCTCCGGCGGCAGGCCCTGGAGGAGGAGCGGAGGCGGCGCGAGCAGGTAGAGCGGAGGCTGCAGAGTGAGAGCGCCAGGAGGCAGCAGCTGGTGGAGAAGGAGGTCAAGATGCGGGAGAAACAGTTTTCCCAGGTGAGTGGGCGCCAGGGGGTGCTGGGCGGTCGGCTTGAGGGTGGGGCTGGGGAGGAGCGGGGACACCCGGCTAGCCCTGTGGGGCTGTAAAGCCTCTGCTCCAGAAAAGACTGCTGTTGGCTCAGTACAAGCAGAATTCTGTTTGGGCCTCGTTCAGCCCCCAGGAACAGAGACCTGGGTGTGCGCACACGCGTGTGTGTGTGGGGGGTGAGTGGGGTGTGTGTGGGGTGTGTGGGGTGTGTTATGTGTGTGGTGTGTGTGTGGGGGGGGGG
>NW_025411477.1:0-4594 GCF_002201575.2 Neomonachus schauinslandi | reverse complement strand
GAGATACATTTATTTATTAACAGATAAAATTAATTAGCAAATTGATTACATTTTAATTATCTGGTTAGTTGGTTAATTACCTAACTGGTTAATTAAGACATGTTCAAATAAATTTATGCCCCAAATTACTCTGAAGTACAGCATCACCTGTGAATAAAATAGGAAACATCTCCTTTAATTGTAGGGATTAATTGTCTTTTCCCTAAAGCCTCAAACTTTAATTTTTCTTATCTATAAGTATCTATGGTAGTAGAATTAGATGTACATGCAAATGACTTTCTCTTTTATATTTATGTGACATTTGTCCTTTCCTTAGAAATTCACTCTTTTAAAGACAGCAATAGATTAATGATTACCAAGATGATTATGTTTGGGATTTATTCATAATGTATACAATATCGACTCCTTATTTAGTTTTTATGTAAATTAATTGGTAAGCAGGGCAAAATTTTTAAATGGGCAGTATCTTTTGTAAATATTAGCACTGTTTTCAGTGTCTAGCATATATGACCGCTAACCATTATATCACTAAATGATATAGAGGTTCTTTTCATCAAAATAGCTATAAATAAGACATTATAATAAGCTTATGAGTTTAGTAAGTTATTAGTTACTGCTCCATTTTATTACACCATTTATGTACAGCATAACATATTAATGAGTAGGATATTTCTAATTTTCTGATAATATAATTTATGGCCTCATGCATGCGGCAAGACTTTAGTAAATAATATAAAGGTAGTACATTTTGGCTCTTAGATAACTGAATCCATAACTTTATAACTCTCAACAACGGTTGATTTTTGTTTCAGTTCTTCCATGGGATACTATCAGTTATTTTAGGGGCAATAATTAGAGTCAATCACAGAAAGGTGAAAATTAATTTTGTTTAAATTTCAAGTTTATTAATGGTACTGAGCAGAAACTCTTTTAAACTTTTGGATTAATTCTGCAAACTCACTGTTCAGAGGGATCACAACCAACACCAAGGAAATACAAATAATTATAAGAACATATACAAGCAGCTAATGCCAACAAATTAGGCAATCTGGAAGGAATGGATGCATTCCTAAAAACATATAAACTACCAAAACTAAAACAGAAGGAAAGAGAAAACCTGAACAGACCCAAAAGCAGCAAAGAAATTGAAGCAGTAATTAAAAATCTCCCAACAAACAAGAGTCCAGGGCTAGATGGCTTGCCAGGGGAATTCTACCAAACATTTAAAGAAGAACTTATATCTCTTCTTCTGAAGATGATTCCAAAAATAGAAATGGAAGGAAAACTTGCAAACTTACTCTATGAGGCCAGCATTATCTTGATCCCAAAACCAGACAGAAACCCCAACAACAAAGAGAAATACAGACTAATATCCCTCACGAGCATGGAGGCCAAAATACTCATCAAGATACTAGCCAATAGGATCCAACAAGATCTTAAAAGGATTATTCACCATGATCAAGTGGGATTTATTCCTGGGTTGCAAGGGTGGTTCAACATTTGCAAATCAAGAAACATGATATATCACATTAACAAAAGAAAAGATAAGAACCATAAGATCCTTTCAAGTAATGCAGAAAAAGCATTTGAAAAATACAGCATCCTTTCTTGATTAAAACTCTCCACAGGTTAGGGATAGAGGGAACGTGCCACCATATCACAAAAGCTATATGCCAAAAGCCCACAGCAAATATTATTCTCAATGAGGAAAAACTGAGGGCCTTACCCCTAAAGTCGGGAACATGGCAGGGATTCCCACTCTCACCACTGTTGCTCACCATAGTACTAGAAGTCCAAGCCTCAGCAATCAGAAAACAAAAAGAAATAAAAGGAATTCTAATTGGAAAAGAAGAAGTCAAACTCTCACTCTTAGCAGATGAAATGATATTTTATGTGGAAGACCCCGAAGACTCCACCCCAAAATTGCTAGAACCCATACAGGAATTCAGCAATGTGGCAGGATATAAAATCTATGCAAAGAAATCATTTTCATTTCTATATACTAATAATGAGACTGAAGAAAGAGAAATTATGGAATTGATCCAATTTACAATTGCACCAAAAACCACAAGATAACTAGGAATAAACCTAGCCAAAGAGGTAAAGGGTCTGTACTCTAAAAACTACAAAATACTTATGAAAGAAATGAGGAGGACAAAAAGAAATGGAAAAACTTCCCATGCTCATGGATTGGAAGAATATGCGTTGTTAAAAATCTATGCTACCCAGAGCAGTTCAATGTTGCTCACCATAGTACTAGAAGTCCAATGGATTCCTTATCAAAATGCCACCAACATTTTTCACGGAGCTGGAATAATTAATCCTAAATTTTGGATGGAACGGGTAAAGACCCCTAATAGCCAGAGGAATGTTGAAAAAGAAAATGAAAGGTGGTGGTATCACAATACCTGATTCAAGCTATATTACAAAGCTGTAATCAGCAGAACAGTATGGCTCTGAAACAAAAACAGACTCATAGATCAGTGGAACAGAATAGAGAGCCCAGAAATGGATCCTCAACTCTATAGTCAAGTAACCTTCACAAAGCAAGAACCGATATATAATGGAAAAAAGACAGTCTCTTCAAAAATTGGTGTTGGGAAAATTGGACATGCCCATGCAGAGGAATGAAATTGGAGCATTTTCTTATACCATACATAAAGATAAATTAAAAATGGATGAAAGAGCTAAATGTGAGACAGGAATCAAAATCCGAGAGGAGAACACAGGCAGCAACCACTTTGACCTCAGCTGCAGCAACTTCTTTCAAGACATGTCTCCAAAGGCAGGAGAAAGGAAAGCAAAAATGAACTATTGGGACTTCTTCAAGATAAAAATCTTCTGCACAACAAAGGTAAGAGTCCACAAAACTAAAAGGCAACCTACAGAATGGTAGAAGATATTTGCAAATGATATGTCAGATAAGGGTCCCGTATACAAGTTGTATAAGGATCTTACCACTCTCAACACCCAAAAAACAAGGAGTCTAATCAAGAAATGGCCAGAAGACATGAGCAGACATTTCTCCAAAGGAGACATACAAATAGCCAACAGACACATGAAAAAATGTTCCACATCACTTGTCATCAGGGAACTAGAAATCAAAACCACAGTGAAATACCACCTTACACCTGTCAGAATGGCTAATATTAACAAGTCAGGAAATAACAAATGTTGGCGAGGATGTAAAGAAAGGGGGAACCTCTTACGTTGTTGGTGAAAATGCAAGCTGGGGCAGCCACTCTGGAAAACAGTATAGAGGTTCCTCAAGAAGTTAAAAAGAGAGCTTCCCTACAACCCAGCAATTGTGCTACTAGGTATTTACCCCAAACACACAAGTGTAGTGATCCGAAGGGGCACCTGCGCCCCAATGTTTATAGTAACAGTGTCCACAATAGTCAAACTATGGAAATAGTCGAGATGCCCATTGACGGATGAATGGATAAAGAAGATGTGTTATATATTAACAATAGAATATTACTCAGCCATTGGAAAAGATGTGTACTCAACATTTACATCGGCATGGATGGAACTGGAATGTGTTATGCTAAATGAAATACTTTAATCAGAGAAGACAATTATCATATGGTTTCATTCATTTGTGGAATATAAGAAACAGTGCAGAGGATCATAGGGGAAGGGATGGAATAACAGAATGGGAAGAAATCAGAGAGGAAGACAAACAATGAGAGACTAACTATGGGAGAGAAACTGACAGTTGCTGGAGGAGACGTGGGTCGGGGGATGGGGTAATTGGGTGATGGGCTTTAAGGAGGGCACATGATATGATGAGCACTGAGTGTTATATGCAACTGATGAATTACTGATCTCTACATCTGAAGATGTTGGCTAATTTAATTAAATTTTAAAAGTCTTATATTCATATTTTATTAGATTGTTTGAATTTTTCTTAAAGATTTAAGTAATTTCTTTGCATTTTGTTATTTATGTACATTGTCCTAAATTTCTGTTTATATACTTTGCAAATATATTCCTCAGCCTATTTAAACTACACAGATAAAAAGTTCTGTTATGTCATTTTTGTGTTGATGTTTATGTTTTATATTACATATATTTGGGATGCTTATAAGTTATTATTCATTTCTTCTAAATGGGCTAGATTGCAGAGATTGATTTTCTCACAATAAGTCATCTGTATATTATTCAGATAAAACTACTAGTTTTGATACATAAATTCTTTGAAACTGTGACCATGGTAAGATTGGTATTGGTTTTAAACAATCTTTCATCTATGTCATCAAATATATGAACCCTACAATATGCATTCTAGAGTTCTCCTCTTTATTTTTTGGTGTGAATAGACAGATCTGCGCCTTTATGGGTTTGCTGAATGACAGGAAAGTCATATGAACATTCTTCAATTCAGCCACCCCAGAGTCAGGACATTTTGGTAAGAGATATGAATTACAAATTGCTTCAATAACAAGAATAAGGAGATACAACACTAGTCTTCTAACTTACTTGGTATGCAATAGGAAGATTTGGACATGTTATCATCACTCTTAAGTCAGTCTCCTTGTTTCTAGATTCAGGTAATTCATAGTTTGCTAGACAGTTTTCTAGCACTGGCTTC
>NW_025411476.1:396-4595 GCF_002201575.2 Neomonachus schauinslandi | reverse complement strand
TTCCAGAGTGGCTGCACCAGCTTGCATTCCCACCAACAGTGTAGGAGGGTTCCCCTTTCTCCGCATCCCCGCCAACATCTGTCGTTTCCTGACTTGTTAATTTTAGCCATTCTGACTGGTGTGAGGTGGTATCTCATTGAGGTTTTGATTTGGATTTCCCTGATGCCGAGCGATATTGAGCACTTTTTCATGTGTCTGTTGGCCATTTGGATGTCTTCTTTGGAGAAATGTCTGTTCATGTCTTCTGCCCATTTCTTGATTGGATTCTTTGTTCTTTGGGTGTTGAGTTTGATGAGTTCTTTATAGATTTTGGATACTAGCCCTTTATCTGATACGTCATTTGCAAATATCTTCTCCCATTCTGTCGGTTGTCTTTTGGTTTTGTTGACTGTTTCCTTTGCTTTGCAAAAGCTTTTTATCTTGATGAAGTCCCAATATTCATTTTTGCCCTTGCCTCCCTTGCCTTTGGCGATGTTTCTAGGAAGAAGTTGCTTCGGCTGAGGTCAAAGAGGTTGCTGCCTGTGTTCTCCTTTAGGATTTTGATGGACTCCTGTCTCACATTGAGGTCTTTCAACCATTTGGAGTCTATTTTTGTGTGTGGTGTAAGGAAATGGTCCAGTTTCATTCTTCTGCATGTGGCTATCCAATTTTCCCAACACCATTTGTTGAAGAGACTGTCTTTGTTCCATTGGACATTCTTTCCTGCTTTGTCAAAGATGAGTTGACCATAGAGTTGAGGGTCCATTTCTGGGCTCTCTATTCTGTTCCATTGATCTATGTGTCTGTTTTTGTGCCAGTACCATGCTGTCTTGATGATGACAGCTTTGTAATAGAGCTGGAAGTCCGGAATTGTGATGCCGCCGGCTTTGCTTTTCTTTTTCAACATTCCTCTGGCTATGCGGGGTCTTTTCTGGTTCCATACAAATTTTAGGATTATTTGTTCCATTTCTTTGAAAAGAGTGGATGGTATTTTGATGGGGATTGCATTGAATGTGTAGATTGCTCTAGGTAGCATTGACATCTTCACAATATTTGTTCTTCCAATCCATGAGCATGGAACGTTTTTCCATTTCTTTGTGTCTTCCTCAATTTCTTTCATGAGTATTTTATAGTTTTCTGAGTACAGATCCTTTGTCTCTTTGGTTAGATTTATTCCTAGGTATCTTATGGTTTTGGGTGCAACTGTAAATGGGATCGACTCCTTAATTTCTCTTTCTTCTGTCTTGTTGTTGGTGTATAGGAATGCCACTGACTTCTGTGCATTGATTTTATATCCTGCCACTTTACTGAATTCCTGTATGAGTTCTAGCAGTTTTGGGGTGGAGTCTTTTGGGTTTTCCACATAAAGTATCATATCATCTGCAAAGAGTGAGAGTTTGACTTCTTCCTTGCCAATTTGGATGCCTTTGATTTCTTTTTGTTGTCTGATTGCTGTGGCTAGGACTTCCAATACTATGTTGAATAGCAGTGGGGATAGTGGACATCCCTGCCGCGTTCCTGACCTTAGGGGGAAAGCTCTCAGTTTTTCCCCATTGAGAATGATATTCGCTGTAGGTTTTTCATAGATGGCTTTTATGATATTGAGGTATGTACCCTCTATGCCTATACTCTGAAGAGTTTTGATCAAGAAAGGATGCTGTACTTTGTCAAATGCTTTTTCTGCATCTATTGAGAGGATCATATGATTCTTGTTCTTTCTTTTGTTAATGTATTGTATCACATTGATTGATTTGCAGATGTTGAACCAACCTTGCAGCCCAGGGATAAATCCCACTTGGTCATGGTGAATAATCCTTTTAATGTACTGTTGGATCCTATTGGCTAGTATTTTGGTGATAATTTTTGCATCCATGTTCATCAGGGATATTGGTCTGTAATTCTCCTTTTTGATGGGGTCTTTGTCTGGTTTTGGGATCAAGGTAATGCTGGCCTCATAAAATGAGTTTGGAAGTTTTCCTTCCATTTCTATTTTTTGGAACAGTTTCAGAAGAATAGGTATTAATTCTTCTTGAAATGTTTGGTAGAATTCCCCTGGGAATCCATCTGGCCCTGGGCTTTTGTTTTTTGGGAGATTTTTGATGACTGCTTCAATTTCCTTAGTGGTTATAGGTCTGTTCAGGTTTTCTATTTCTTCCTGGTTCAGTTTTGGTAGTTGGTACGTCTCTAGGAATGCATCCATTTCTTCCAGGTTATTTAATTTGCTGGCATAGAGTTGCTCATAATATGTTCTTATAATTGTTTGTATTTCTTTGGTGTTGGTTGTGATCTCTCCTCTTTCATTCATGATTTTGTTGATTTGGGTCATTTCTCTTCTCTTTTTGATAAGTCTGGCCAGGGGTTTATCAATCTTGTTAATTCTTTCAAAGAACCAGCTCCTAGTTTCGTTGATCTGTTCTACTGTTCTTTTAGTTTCTATTTCATTGATTTCTGCTCTGATCTTTACTATTTCTCTTCTCCTGCTGGGTTTAGGCTTTATTTGCTGTTCTTTCTCCAGTTCCTTTAGGTGTAGGGTTAGGTTGTGTACTTGAGACCTTTCTTGCTTCTTGAGAAAGGCTTGTATTGCTATATACTTTCCTCTTAGGACTGCCTTTGCTGCATCCCAAAGATTTTGAATAGTTGTGTTTTCATTTTCATTGGTTTCCATGTATTTTTTTAATTCTTCTTTAATTTCCTGGTTGACCCATTCGTTCTTCAGTAGGATGCTCTTTAGCCTCCATGTATTTGAGTTCTTTCTGACTTTTGTCTTGTGATTGAGCTCTAGTTTCAAAGCATTGTGGTCTGAAAATAGGCAGGGAATGATCCCAATCTTTTGGTACCGGTTGAGACCTGATTTATGACCTAGGATGTGATCTATTCTGGAGGATGTTCCATGGGCACTAGAGAAGAATGTGTATTCCGTTGCTTTGGGGTGGAATGTTCTGAATATGTCTGTAAAGTCCATTTGGTCCAGTGTGTCATTTAAAGTCTTTATTTCCTTGTTGATCTTTTGCTTAGATGATCTGTCCATTTCAGTGAGGGGGGTGTTAAAGTCCCCCACTATTATTGTATTGTTGTCGATGTGTTTCTTTGCTTTTGTTATTAATTGGCTTATATAATTGGCTGCTCCCATGTTAGGGGCATAGATATTTACAATTGTTAGATCTTCTTGTTGGATAGATCCTTTAAGTATGATATAGTGTCCTTCCTCATCTCTTATTACAGTCTTTGGTTTAAAATCTAATTTGTCTGATATAAGGATTGCCACCCCAGCTTTCTTTTGGTGTCCATTAGCATGGTAAATGGTTTTCCACCCCCTCACTTTCAATCTGGGGCTGTCTTTGGGTCGAAAATGAGTCTCTTGCAGACAGCATATCGATGGGTCTTGTTTTTTAATCCAGTCTGATAGCCTGTGTCTTTTGATTGGGGCATTGAGCCCATTTACATTCAGGGTAACTATTGAAAGATAGGAATTTAGTGCCATTGTATTGCCTGTAAGGTGACTGTTACCGTATATTGTGTGTGTTCCTTTCTGGTCTATGTTGCTTTTAGGCTCTCTCTTTGCTTAGAGGACCCCTTTCAAGATTTCCTGTAGGGCTGGTTTTGTGTTTGCAAATTCCTTTAGTTTTTGTTTGTCCTGGAAGCTTTTTATCTCTCCTTCAATTTTCAATGACAGCCTAGCTGGATATAGTATTCTTGGCTGCATATTTTTCTCATTTAGTGCTCTGAATATATCCTGCCAGTCCTTTCTGGCCTGCCAGGTCTCTGTGGATAGGTCTGTTGCCAATCTAATGTTTCTACCCTTATAGGTTACATATCTCTTCTCCCGAGCTGCTTTCAGGATTTTCTCTTTGTCTATGAGACTCGTAAGTTTTACTATTAGATGTTGGGGTGTTGACCTATTTTTATTGATTTTGAGAGGGGTTCTCTGTGCTTCCTGGATTTTCGTGCCTGTTTCCTTCCCCAAATTAGGGAAGTTCTCTGCTATAATTTTCTCCAGTATACCTTCTGCCCCTCTCTCTCTTTCTTCTTCTTCTGGGATCCCAATTATTCTAATGTTGTTTCGTCTTATGGTATCGCTTATCTCTCGAATTCTGCCCTCGTGATCCAGTAGTTGTTTATCTCTCTTTTTCTCAGCTTCTTTATTTTCCATCATTTCATCTTCTATATTACTGATTCTCTCTTCTGCCTCATTTATTCTAGCAGTTAGCGCCCCCATTTTT
>NW_025411476.1:0-296 GCF_002201575.2 Neomonachus schauinslandi | reverse complement strand
ATTTTGAGAGGGGTTCTCTGTGCTTCCTGGATTTTCATGCCTGTTTCCTTCCCCAAATTAGGGAAGTTCTCTGCTATAATTTGCTCCATTATACCTTCTGCCCCTCTCTCTCTTTCTTCTTCTTCTGGGATCCCAATTATTCTAATGTTGTTTCGTCTTATGGTATCGCTTATCTCTCGAATTCTGCCCTCGTGATCCAGTAGTTGTTTCTCTCTCTTTTTCTCAGCTTCTTTATTTTCCATCATTTGGTCTTCTATATTACTGATTCTCTCTTCTGCCTCATTTATTCTAGCAGT
>NW_025411475.1:2388-4598 GCF_002201575.2 Neomonachus schauinslandi | reverse complement strand
CCCTGTTGAACAAGGACGCATATATTCTCACCAAGATACTGCCAATAGGATCCAACACAGTTAAAGGATTATTTACCACACCCAAGTGGGATTTATTCCTGGGCTGCAAGGGAGGTTCAACCTCTGCAAATCAATATGAAACACCACATAAAAAGAAAGGACAAGAACCACAGGACCCTCTCAATAGATGCAGAAAAAGCATTCCACAAAATACAGCATCGTTTCATGAAAAAAACTCCACCATGTAGAGAGAGGGGAACATAACATCATAAAGGGCATATAGAAAGACCCAAAGGAAATGTCACCCTCAAAAGGGAAAAACAGAGATTTTCCCCTATGTGCAAGAACACGGCAGGCATGTCCACTCTCACCACTGCTGTTCAACGTAGTACAGGAAGTCCTAGCCTCAGCAATCAGACAAGAAAAAGAAATATAAGGCATCCAAATCAGCAAAGAAGAAGTCCAACTCTCATTCTTTGTAATCCATCTCTCTGTTTCCCCGGTTACCGTCAAAACCATATGTTCACCCTGCCTGTGTCCAAGCGTTGTTAGCTCAGGCATGGGACTGAGTTCCAAAACTCCAAATGTTCAGCACGGATTCGTGTGGTTCCTCTCGTGGAGGATCTCCCATGCTGCTGCCTTTTGCCACCCTATGTCAGGAAAGCAATCGCACAATGATGAATCGGTTAGCAGTTTATGGCAATACAAAGCAGAAAGCTGGCAGCTAGACTCACTGTTCTCAGGCAGGGTCCCGTTCCTAAAACTGGGTCGTAAGGTAGCTCTGTTTTTAACTTTTAGAAGTGTGGGAACTCTGTCACACTCAGGCACCTCCCATTTTCATGAGACTCCAGGGATCCTGAGACCACTCCGTCACACCCAGGATTCCACCTGGCTTCCCCAACTAAGCACCTTTAAGCCAGGAACGCCCCCAAAGAGCAAACTTCTAAATGTTACCATTTTGTGCTCCACTGCTTAAAAAACTTTGCTGTATCCTCCTCAAGCCCCCCTCCCCTCCCCTGTATCGTCAGCTATGTCACACCAGATTCACGTCTCCACACCTCCTACCTTCCAAATGGTGGTCACTTTTCTACTTGTAGACCTGCAGCACTTGTTTTCTCAGATACTTGATTGATGCCCTGGGTGTTCAGAATGATCTGATAACACTGTAGCTGTATTCCAGGGAGGAGATAAATCTTAACTCCTCCCGCTTGATCTTTCTCGTTGGATTCTGGACATGAAGACTGTGAACTTCACGACAGGCTGGATTTTGTCACCCCCCTACAATCAGAGCTGAATATTGTTTCGTCAAGCAGGTAATGACTTCTGACAAAGCTTCATCCTTTCTAGGTTTAGGTTTATTGTGCGAAGATATACAAACACAATATCTACCATTTTCTACACTTTTACTTAAGCTTTGATGGAAGAAGGGAAAGTAGAATCTACTCGACTGCCATGTGATCGACTTACCCCTGAAGTGTGACGTTTCCTGAGGTCTTAATGGCCCATGTCTTCATTAATATCAGTGTCTGCGTTTTAGTGAATGGTGACAATGAGTGACACATTTAGATTTCAACTGGTTAAGTCCTTTCTCCCTCACCATGAACTTCACTATGAATACATCCCAAATATGATTTTTTCATCTTGAAGGAAAGTTAATCTGCTTTCTTTTAAAACATGGCTTCCAGACAATGATGTCAGTAGACACACTGAGAAATCCATAGATCATTGGCAATCTGAGCATCCTGGTGACTGGCCACCCAAATGGGGACAACCTGAGAATGTCCTGGTGATTGGCCAGGACATAGTTGTGACAACAAGAAGGCATTGTGATGCCCCAGGGCTGTTATAAAAGCCTCACAAAGACTGAAGCTGCACTAAGGAGAGAAATGGCCCTTAGCCACAGCTCTTCCTTCTATTCCTCAAATTCTCTGCCCACTTCTCTGTCCCTGCCCATTCCAAGCCACCTGCCCACCCCTCCTGCCATGCACCTGGCAACTCCTAGACCAGTTTCACACTGTGAGTATGGCCTGGCTACTCAGGGGCGCATTCCCATTTCTCATATGGGAGAAGGACACTGGAAATCAGAGCACCAAGGATTCTCCGCCACCTGGGCCCCACACCTCTGGGTTCAGAACTCGGCTCAGCACAGGAAAGCTGAGTCCACATCCTGACGGTGCACTGAGCACCCTACTTATTTGGAGCCCTCCAAC
>NW_025411475.1:0-2288 GCF_002201575.2 Neomonachus schauinslandi | reverse complement strand
CATTCCCATTTCTCATATGGGAGAAGGACACTGGAAATCAGAGCACCAAGGATTCTCCGCCACCTGGGCCCCACACCTCTGGGTTCAGAACTCGGCTCAGCACAGGAAAGCTGAGTCCACATCCTGATGGTGCACTGAGCACCCTACTTATTTGGAGACCTCCAACACAGCTCAGCACAGGGACCATGAATGATTGAATATCCATCTGACCCGATGTGCAAAATGTGTACAATGACTCCAGACTCCTGGCAGAGAGGGAGTTTTATGAAACAAGTAAGTACTGGGAGATGGACTCGCCACATCATTGGACACAGTGCCAGTCCTTGAAACACATGCCATCAGACCAAAAGCTGTCTGACCTAGCTCAGCAGATAAAATACCACTACTACTACTACTACTACTACTACTACTACTAGTACTACTAATTGTTTTAGGATGGAGTGCTCTCAACATTTCTGTTAAGGCCATCTGGTCCAGGATGACGTGCAAAGCCCTGTTTCCTTGGTGATCTGCTTAGATGATCTGTACATTGCTGTGATTGGGGTGTTAAAGTCCACTCCAATTATTGTATTATTTTCAAAGTATTTCTTTAATTTTGTTATTAATTGGTTTATATATTTGGGTGTTCCCAAGTTAGGGGCATCAATATTTAAAATTGTTAGATCTTTTTGTGGCCTAGACCCCTTTATTATGATATACTGTCCTTCTTTATCATTATTATACTCTGGTTCACTATCTAGTATGTCTGATATAAGGATGGCTCCTCCACCTTTCTTCTCATGTCCACTAGCACGACGAGTGGTTCTCCACCGATCACATTCTGTCTGGTGGTGTTTGCATCTAAAATAAGCCTCCTGTAGACAGCGTATTGATGGTTTTTTATTATTTTTTTTATCCAATCTGATAGCCTGTGTCTTTTGATTGGGGCATTGAGCCCATTTACATTCAGGGTAACTATTGAAAGATAGGAATTTAGTGCCTTTGTATTGCCTGTAAGGTGACTGTTACTGTAATTGTCTCTGTTCCTTTCCGGTCTATGTTGCTTTTAGGCTCTCTCTTTGCTTAGAGGACCCCTTTCAATATTTCTTGTAGGGCTGGTTTTGTGTTTGCTAATTCCTTTAGTTTTTGTTTGTCCTGGAAGCTTTTTACCTCGCCTCTATTTTTAATGGCAGCTTAGGTGGATATAGTATTCTTGGCGGCATATTTTTCTCATTTAGTGCTCTGAATATATCATGCCTGTCCTTTCTGGCCTGCCAAGTATCTATGGATAGGTCTCTTGCCAATCTAATGTTTCAACCATTGTACATTACAGATCTCTTCTCCCGAGCTGCTTTCAGGATTTTCTCTTTGTCTCTGAGACTCCTAAGTTTTACTATTAGATGTCAGGGTGTTGACCTATTTTTACTGATTTTGAGAGGGGTTCTCTGTGCCTCCTGATTTTGATGCCTTTTTCCTTCCCCAAATTAGGGAAGGTCTCTACTATAATTTGCCCCTCTCTCTCTTTCTTCTTCTGGGATCCCAATTATTCTAATGTTGTTTCGTCTTATGGTATCACATATCTCTCGAATTCTGCCCCCGTGATCCAATAGTTGTTTATCTTTTTCTCAGCTTCTTTATTTTCCATCATTTGTTCTTCTATATCACTAATTCTCTCTTTGGCCTCATTTATCCTAGCAGTTAGAGCCTCCATTTTTGATTGCACCTCATTAACAGCCTTTTTGATTTCTACTTGGTTAGATTTTAGTTCTTTTATTTCTCCAGAATTGGTTTCTCTAATATCTTCCATGTTTTTTTCAAGCACAGCTAGTATCTTGAAAATCATCATTCTGAACTCTAGTTCTGATGTCATACTAATGTCCGTATTGATTAGGTCCCTGGCAGTTGGCACTGTCTCTTGTTCTTTTTGTTCAGGTGATTTTTTCCAACTTTTCATTTTGTCCAGAGAAGAATAGATGAATGAGAGAACAAAATGCTAACGGGGTAACAATGTCCCCAGAAAATAACACTGAACGGATCAGAAAAGAGCTGAAACCGGGGCAAAAGAAAGGGAAAGGAAAAAAAAAAAAAAAGAAAAGAAAAAGATAAAAACAAACAAAAACAAAACAAAACAAAAACAGAATATGATCAAATATGATCAGGATGGTGCATAGATCAGTGCCACACATTACATTTTGGGAGTGTTTTGCTCTGTTAGAAGAAAGTGCCTCCCAAAATTTTAACGAAAGAAAAACTTATATATGAACAAAATAAGGATTAATACTATGAAGGGATGGGGTATGAGTGTAAAG
>NW_025411474.1:448-4601 GCF_002201575.2 Neomonachus schauinslandi | reverse complement strand
TAATGATTTATGGTTTTCAGTATACAGGTCTTTCACCTCTTGATGAAAATAATTCCTAAGGATTTTAGTCTTTTTCAGTGATTATAAATTAAAAATGATTTCCTTAATTTCTCTCTATGATAGCTTCTTATTTGTGTGTCGAGATGAAACTCATTTTTATGTGTTGAATCTGTGTCCTTCAGCTTTACTGAATTCATCTGTTAGTTCTATGAGTATTTTTATAGAGTCATTAGGGGTTCAATATATCATATCCTGTTCCCCTAATAAGTGAAAAATTAATGGGGAATATAAGTTGATGCCATGTAACTTAGAAGAAAGGATACAGATATGCTCAGTGATAGTTTTCAAATTCTCTAAAATGTTTTCTGATTAATGTAATCAAAGGAATCCATAAATATGGCTTGTTTTAATGTACTGTTTTCTTTAAGCCGGATGTACAGAGCTGTGGCGTGGACCAATTATTCCCAATACTTCCCCAACCTACACCCTGTGCGTTTTGGGAGGCCTCCATGGTTCTCTCTACTTTCTTCTGTTCTCGAACTCAGTGCCTGACTCAGCTGCTCAGAAAATACTTCTCGAAATAGTGCACTTGGGAAGAAGCCTATTTCTTCATAGATCGCCTAGAAATGTGGAATTGTACAGAATCGTTTTTGATCTCTCCGGGAATCCTTGAAGATGTCCCAGGTGGAATGTGGCTTGTTTCACAGACAGATCAGGGAGCCCTGCAGCGCTCCTTCAGTGCCTCCTGTGGCCACCAGAGCGGTGTGTGTGCTCTCAACAAGGACCCTGCTCTGAGACTCCACAGAAGACCCAAGTGAATCTGCTCCGGGACTTCCTTTACAATCAGGCAATTGCTTCCAGATGATTTATTCTAAAGTCTTTGGGATCTACTGACAACTCTGTACAAGTAACAACCTAAGGTCCTACAGTGATTAAATCGTGTCCCTTCTTACATGTGCAGATACAGGAAGTTATAAATGAATGAATGAAGGTGGACCTTCACCTCACGTGAGACAGAAAATGAACCCCAAATGGATAACAGACCTAAATTTAAGAGGTGAAGGTATAGACCTCTGAGAAGGAAGCATTAGAAGAACTCTCCCTCATCTTAGATTTGGCATCTGTTTCTCAAGGATGACCCCAGGATCAACAAGAGGAAGAACAGAGGCATGGGTAAGTTGGTCCCCAACAGGCCTGTCTGTCATATTGGCTCCCCATGTGCTCCAGAGATGGAGTCGAGGTTTGGGCTCTCAGCTCGGGGTTGCCACGAACCACGATCCGCACCACAGTCGGGGCTTTGTTTCTCAAGCAGGGACCCAACAAGCAGCAGATCCGGGGAGACTCCCCTTTCTCCCCTGGGAGGAGCGGCATGGGAGGGCACCGCAGGGATCTGCTGGGTTTGGAGCCTCCACATGGGGTCGGGTGCCAGAGAAATGCTCGGTCACAGGCGGGGTGAGCACAGTGTGCACCCAGACCGGGGAGAAGGGAGTGATTGAACGCTTTTCTCTGGGGGCTCACTGAGGAGTGGGGCCCGGAGTTCTCGGCTCCTATGGGGCAGAGATTGGGAGGCCACCATTTTCACTCTTGTCCTCCCAGGCTCTACGGGAAGCTTGCAGGAAACAATTGCTACCAGAGAGCAAACTCGAGCAGATTACTTATCTCAGACTGGCAAGGGCGGGGCACTTCCACCCCCGGCAAAGACATTTGGGAACCATGGCAACAGGCCCCTCCCCCAGAAGATCAGCGAGAACAGCCAGCCAAGACCAAGTTTACCGATCAATGAGAACGGCAGAACTCCAGCGCTAGGGGAATACTGCAGATAGAATTCATGACTTTTTTACTATGATTCTTTAGCCTTTCAAAGTTACTTTTTTTAACTATCTTTTTTTTTGAATATTTCTTTTTCCCTTTTTCATACAACATCCTTTCAATCCCTTTTTTAAAACAATATTTTTTTATTTTTTCATTTTTAGAGTCATATTCTATCCCTTCATACTAGTTACCCTTATTTTTGATATATATATAAGTTGTTCTCTCTTTAAAATTTTGAGATACAGTTTCTTCTAACAGATTAAAATATACCCTAAATCTCTAGTGTATGGCTTTTTCTAGTCTCCTGCCTGATCACATTCTCTCCCCCCCACCTTTTTTTAAATCCTCTTCTTTCTTTTTTTCAACCAACTTCTTATCTTATCAATTCCTCTTATAAAATCTTTTATAACTTTCATCTTTACACTCATACCCCATCCCTTCATAGTATTAATCCTTATTTTTTTACATATACAAGTTTTTCTTTCATTAAAGTTTTGGGAGGCACTTTCTTCTAACAGAGCAAAACACTCCCAAAATGTAATGTGTGGCACTGATCTATGCACCATCCTGATCATATTTGATCATATTCTGTTTTTGTTTTGTTTTGTTTTTGTTTGTTTTTATCTTTTTCTTTTTCTTTTTTTTTCCTTTCCCTTTCTTTTCCGCCAGTTTCAGGTCTTTTCTGAACTGTTCAGTGTATATTTTCTGGGGACATTGTTACCCCGTTAGAATTTTGTTCTCTCATTCATCCTTTCTCCTCTGGACAAAATGACAAGATGGAAAAAATCACCTCAACAAAAAGAACAAGAGACAGTGCCGACTGCCAGGGACCTAATCAATACGGACATTAGTATGACATCAGAACTAGAGTTCAGAATGATGATTTTCTAGATACTAGCTGTGCTTGAAAAAAACATGGGAGGTATTAGAGAAACCCATTCTGGAGAAATTAAAGAACTGAAATCTAACCAAGTCAAAATCAAAAAGGCTGTTAATGAGGTGCAATCAAAAATGGAGGCTAAACTGCTAGGATAAATGAGGCCAAAGAGAGAATTAGTGATATAGAAAAACAAATAATGGAAAATAAAGAAACTGAGAAAAAGATAAACAACTATTGGATCACGAGGGCAGAATTCGAAAGATAAGTGATACCATAAGACGAAACAACATTAGAATAATTGGGATCCCAGAAGAAGAAGAAAGAGAGAGAGGGGCAAATTATAGCAGAGAACTTCCCTAATTTGGGGAAGGAAAAAGCATCAAAATCCAGGAGGCCCAGAGAACCCCTCTCAAAATCAATAAAAATAAGTCAACACCCTGACATCTAATAGTAAAACTTAGGAGTCTCAGAGACAAAGAGAAAATCCTGAAAGCAACTGGGGAGAAGAGATCTGTAACCTACAATGGTTGAAACATTAGATTGGCAAGAGACCTAACCATAGAGACCTGGCACGCCAGAAAGGAAAGGCATGATATATTCAGAGCCCTAAATGAGAAAAGTATGCAGCCAAGAATACTATATCCACCTAAGCTGCCATTGTAAATAGAAGAGAGGTAAAATGCTTCCAGGACAAACAAAAACTAAAGGAATTAGCAAACACAAAACCAGCCCTACAAAAAATATTGAAAGGGCGCCTGGATGGCTCAGTCATTAAGCGTCTGCCTTTGGCTCAGGTCATGATCCCGGGGTCCTGGGATCGAGTCCCGCATCGGGCTCCCTGGTGCGGGAAGCCTGCTTCTCCCTCTCCCGCTCCCCCTGCTTGTGTTCCTGCTCTCGCTATCTCTCTCTCCGTCAAATAAATAAAATCTTTAAAAAAAAATATTGAAAGGGGTCCTCTAAGCAAAGAGAGAGCCTAAAAGCACCATAGACCGGAAAGGAACAGAGACAATTACAGTACCAGTCACCTTACAGGCAATACAACGGCACTAAATTCATATCTTTCAATAGTTACCCTGAATGTAAATGGGTTAAATGCCCTAATTGAAAGACACAGGCAATCAGATTGGATAAAAAAAAAAAAAGACCCATCAATATGCTGTCTACAGGAGGCTCATTTTAGACGCAAACACCACCAGACAGAATGTGATGGGTGGAGAACCACTTGTCATGCTAGTGGACATGAGAAGAAAGGTGGAGTAGCCATCCTTATATCAGACATACTAGATAGTGAACCAGAGTATAATAATGATAAAGAAGGACAGTATATCATAATAAAGGGGTCTAGGACACAAAAAGATCTAACAATTTTAAATATTGATACCCCTAACTTGGGAACACCCAAATATATAAACCAATTAATAACAAAATTAAAGAAAAACTTTGAAAATAATACAATAATTG
>NW_025411474.1:0-348 GCF_002201575.2 Neomonachus schauinslandi | reverse complement strand
GTAGTAGTAGTAGTAGTAGTAGTAGTAGTAGTAGTAGTAGTAGTAGTCATATTTCAGCTGCTGAGCTAGGTCAGACAGCTTTTGGTCTGAGGGCATGTGTTTCAAGGTTTGGCACTGTGTCCAATGATGTGCCGAGTCCATCTCCCAGTACTTACTTGTTTCATAAAACTCCCTCTCTGCCAGGAGTCTGGAGTCATTGTACACATTTTGCACATCGGGTCAGATGGATATTCAATCATTCATGGTCCCTGTGCTGAGCTGGGGTGGAGGGCTCCAAAGTAGTAGTGTGCTCAGTGCACCGTCAGGATGTGGACTCAGCTTTCCTGTGCTGAGCCGTGTTCTGAACCC
>NW_025411473.1:3202-4603 GCF_002201575.2 Neomonachus schauinslandi | reverse complement strand
CCTCCTACCTTCCAAATGGTGGTCACTTTTCTACTTGTAGACCTGCAACACTTGTTTTCGCAGATACTTGACTGATGTCCTGGGTGTTCAGAATGATCTGATAACACTGTAGCTGTATCCGAGGGAGGAGATAAATCTTTACTCCTCCTGCTTGATCTTTCTCGTTGGAATCTGGACATGAAGACTGTGAACTTCATGACAGGCTGGATTTTGTCACCCTCCTTCTATGAGAGCTGGATTTTGTTTTGTCAAGCGGGTAATGACTTCTGACAAAGCTTTATCCTTTCTAGTTTTAGGTTTATTGTGCGAAGGTATACAAAACATAATATCTACCATTTTCTACACTTTTACTTAAGCTTTGATGGAAGAAGGGAGAGTAGCATCTACGCGACTGCCATGTTATCGACTTACCCCTGAAGTGTGACGTTTCCTGAGGTCTTAATGGCCCATGTCTTCATTAATATTGGTGTCTGCGTTTTAGTGAATGGTGACAATGAGTGACACATTTAACTTTCTACTGGTTAAGTCCTTTCTCCCTCACCATGAACTTCACTATGAATACATCCCAAATATGATTTTTTCATCTTGAAGGAAAGTTAATCTGCTTTCTTTTAAAACATGGCTTCCAGACAATGATGTCAGCAGGGACACTGAGAAATCCATAGATCGTTGGCAATCTGAGCTTCCTGGTGACTGGCCACCCGAATGGGGATAACCTGAGAATGTCCTGGTGATTGGCCAGGACATAGTTGTGACATCACAAGAAGGCATTGTGATGGCCCAGGGCTGTTATAAAAGCCTCACAAAGACTGAAGCTGCACTAAGGAGAGAAATGGCCCTTAGCCACAGCTCTTCCTGCTATTCCTCAAATTCTCTGCCCACTTCTCTGTCCCTGCCCATTCCAAGCCACCTGCCCACACCTCCTGCCATGCACCTGGCAACTCCTAGACCAGTTTCACACTGTGAGTACTCAGGGGCACATTCCCATTTCTCATATGGGAGCGGGACACTGGAAATCAGAACACCAAGGATTCTCCTCCACCTGGGCCCCACACCTCTGGGTTCAGAACACGGCTCAGCACAGGAAAGCTGAGTCCACCTCCTGACGGTGCACTGAGCACACTACTACTTTGGAGCCCTCCAACTCAGCTCAGCACAGGGAGCATGAATGATTGAATATCCATCGGACCCGATGTTCAAAATGTGTACAATGACTCCAGACTCTTGGCAGAGAGGGAGTTTTATGAAACAAGTAAGTACTGGGAGATGGACTCATCACATCATTGGACACAGTGCCAGTCCTTGAAACACATGCCCTCAGACCAAAAGCTTTCTGACCTAGCTCAGCAGCTGAACTACTACTACTACTACTACTACTACTACTACTACTACTACTACTAC
>NW_025411473.1:0-3192 GCF_002201575.2 Neomonachus schauinslandi | reverse complement strand
TAAGGTGACTGTTACTGTAATTGTCTCTGTTCCTTTCCGGTCTATGTTGCTTTTAGGCTCTCTCTTTGCTTAGAGGACCCCTTTCAATATTTTTGTAGGGCTGGATTTGTGTTTGCTAATTCCTTTAGTTTTTGTTTTTCCTGGAAGCTTTTTACCTCTCCTCTATTTTCAATGGCAGCTTAGGTGGATATAGTATTCTTGGCTGCATATTTTTCTTATTTAGTGCTCTGAATATATCATGCCTGTCCTTTCTGGCCTGCCAGCTCTCTATGGATAGGTCTCTTGCCAATCTAATGTTTCAACCATTGTAGGTTACAGATCTCTTCTCCCCAGCTGCTTTCAGGATTTTCTCTTTGTCTCTGAGACTCCTAAGTTTTACTATTAGATGTCAGGGTGTTGACCTATTTTTATTGATTTTGAGAGGGGTTCTCTGTGCCTCCTGGATTTTGATGCCTTTTTCCTTCCCCAAATTAGGGAAGTTCTCTGCTCTAATTTGCCCCTCTCTCTCTTTCTTCTTCTTCTGGGATCCCAATTATTCTAATGTTGTTTCGTCTTATGGTATCACTTATCTCTCGAATTCTGCCCTCGTGATCCAATAGTTGTTTATCTTTTTCTCAGCTTCTTTTTTTTCCATCATTTCATCTTCTATATCACTAATTCTCTCTTCTGCCTCATTTATCCTAGCAGTTAGAGCCTCCATTTTTGATTGCACCTCATTAACAGCCTTTTTGATTTCGACTTGGTTAGATTTTAATTCTTTTATTTCTCCAGAATGGGTTTCTCTAATATCTTCCATGTTTTTTTCAAGCACAGCTAGTATCTTGACAATCATCATTCTGAACTCTAGTTCTGACGTCATACTAATGTCTGTATTGATTAGGTCCCTGGCAGTCGGCACTGTCTCTTGTTCTTTTTGTTGAGGTGATTTTTTCCATCTCGTCATTTTGCCCAGAGGAGAATAGATGAATGAGAGAACAAAATGCTAACGGGGTAACAATGTCCCCAGAAAATATACACTGAACAGATCAGAAAAGACCTGAAACCAGGGGAAAAGAAAGGGAAAGGAAAATAAAAGAAAAAGAAAAGATAAAAACAAACAAAAACAAAACAAAACAAAAACAGAATATGATCAAATATGATCAGGATGGTGCATAGATCAGTGCCACACATTACATTTTGGGAGTGTTTTCCTCTGTTAGAAGAAAGTGCCTCCCAAAATTTTAACGAAAGAAAAACTTATATATGTACAAAAATAAGGATTAATACTATGAAGGGATTGGGTATGAGTGTAAAGATGAAAGTTATGAAAGATTTTATGAGAGGAATTGATAAGAAGTTGGTTGGAAAAAAGAAAGAAGAGGATTAAAAAAAAGGGGGGGGGAGAGAATGTGATCAGGCAGGAGACTAGAACAAAGCCATACACTAGAGATTTAGGGTATATTTTGGTCTGTTAGAAGAAAGTGTATCTCAAAATTTTAAAGAGAGAACAACTTATATATATCCCAAAAATAAGGGTAACTACTATGAAGGGATAGAATATGACTCTAAAAATGAAAAATAAAAAATATTTGTTTTAAAAAAGGGATTGAAAGGATGTTGTTTGAAAAAAGGAAAGAGAAAAATTTTTAGAAAAAGACAGTTAAAAAAATTAACTTTGAAAGGCTAAACAATCATAGTAAGAAAGCCATGAATTCTATCTGCAGTATTCTCCTAGCAATGGAGTTCTGCCGTTTTCATTGATTGGTAAACTTGGTCTTGGCTGGCCGTTCTCGCGGATCTTCTGGGGGAGGGGCCTGTTGCCATGGTTACCAAATGTCCTTGCCGGTAGCGGAAGTGCCCCGCCCTTGCCAGTCTGGGAAAGTAATCTGCTCGAGTTTGCTCTCTGGTAGCATTTGTTTCCTGCAAGCTTCCTGTAGAGCCTGGGAGGATGAGAGTGAAAATGGTGGCCTCCCAATCTCTGCCCCATAGGAGCCGAGAACTCCGGGCCCCACTCCTCAGTGAGCCCCCAGAGAAAAGCGGTCAATCACTCCCTTCTCCCCGGTCTGGGTGCACACTGTGCTCACCCAGCCTGTGACCGAGCATTTCTCTGGCACCCGACCCCATGTGGAGGCTCCAAACCCAGCAGATCCCTGTGGTGTGCTCCCGTGCTGCTCCTCCCGGTGAATGAAGGGGAGTCTCCCCGGATCTGCCGCTTGTTGGGTCCCTGCTGGAGAAGCAATGGCCCGACTGTGCTGCGGATCATGGTTCGTGGCAACGCTGAGCTGAGAGCCCAATCCTCGTCTCCATCTCTGCAGCTCCTTCCCCGCTCCGATACCTGGGAGCTCTGCCGCACTCAGGCACCCCCGGTCTTTCTGTGAACCCGAGGGTCCTGAAACCATACTGTCTCAGTGAGGGTTCCATCCCCTGCTTAGCCACTGGAGCTATGTCCCTCAGTGGAGCAAACTTTTAAAAGTTCCGATTTTGTGCTCCCAGGCTCTATCACTTGCCAGAAGCGGCCAATGGAGGCCCCCTCCCCCGCCATCTATCCTCCCAAATATCGCCTCAGATTCACTTCTCCACACATCCTACCTTCCAGAAAGTGGTTGCTTTTCTGTTCAGAGAGTTGTTGCTATTCTTTTCTTCGATCTCGTGTTGAGTTTGTAGGTGTTCAGAATGGTTTGATCCCTATCCAGATGAATTTCTTGGACCAGACAAAATCCAGGTCTCCTACTCCTCCACTGTCTTTCTCCGCCCCTCCATTCTGTGTCTGTTTTTATGACAGTACCATACTATTTTGATTACTAAACCTTTTGATATATTTTGAAGATTGGAATCGTGCTGCCTCCCATTTCCTTTTTTTTTTTTTTTTTCTTCTCAGTATTGCGTTGGCTATTAGGGATGTTTTCTGGTTCCATACAAATTTTAGGATTGCTTGTTCTAGCTCTGTGAAAAGTGCTGTTGGTATTTTGATAGGGATTGCATTAAATGTGTGGATTGCTTTGGGTACTATAGACATTTTCACATTCTGTTCTTCCAACCCATGAGCATGAAAATTTTTCCATTTCTTCCTGTCATCTTCAATTTATTTCATCCCTATTTTGTAGTTTTCAGAGTACAGGTCCTTCACTTCTTTGGTTAGGTTTATTCTTAGGTATCTTATTATTTTGAGTGCAATGGCAAACAGCATTGTTTTCTAATTTTTTCTTTCTCCTG
>NW_025411472.1:448-4605 GCF_002201575.2 Neomonachus schauinslandi | reverse complement strand
CCCCCCCCCATTCTATTTTTTTAAAAAAAAATCTTTAAATGCTGATTGCAACCCAGTTAAAAGATTTTACAACCCAATAAGGAATCTTGATCCTCAGTTTAAAAAAAAAGAAAGAAGGGGGATAAATTGCATTAGATGTTGCTCCTGCTCGTAGTATTTCTAAGCTTTATTAAATCCCCAAATGAATGATGGAAAAGTGTTCCTAAACAATACCACCAGCCCAAAGTGCTAATTATAAAGGGCCAGCCTAGAATCAGATAAAGCAGCAGGACTGAGAGCAGCGACACGAGTGTGCAGTGGAATTTGTTGAAGATGGCGTGCTTGGCAGCAGAAAGTGTTCCCCAGCGTGTTGGCATTATGTTTAAAATGATGCCAGCTTCCAAGGGCATTTTAGGTTCACAAATGGAAATGCTGGTTGTGCTTAATGGTTCTTGGGCACTGCTCCCTCTCTCCATCACCCCTGCTCAGACTGTTAGACCACCGGGGGTCTTGTGAGGTAAGATGACCTCATGTCCGATGCCGGCCGTGCCTATCATTTCTCTCACTACCTTCCCGACTGAGTTTGCTGTCATTACCTTTCATGGCATTCTTTTATGGTTAACAGGTCTATTTTACAGATTCTGACTTATCATTCAATTTGCATCCTTTGTCGTGAGTAGCCCTCAGTTAATCTAGAGCCCAAAACATTAACGCCAAACATTCCAACTTAACTAAGATGGAGTAGAGGGGAAATTATAAACTCCTGGAGAGAAGAGAGGGATGGGAGGAGGCAGAGGAAGAAAGAGTACAGAAAATATCGACTGAATGTCTTCTCTTTGAGACACAATGCAAAAGACATAATGTTTTATTTAATAATAACAAGATATTCTCCTTTGGGACTTGAGTGAGGAAGATAAAAGAAGCAGAGAGGAGGGAAGGAAAGTCAGGGATGGTGGGGGAGAAAGAGAGATTTAATTAGATACACAACTCCAGGAGGAAAAAAAACGTGGGATATATCAGTTCTCTCAGATAACAGAAGTTATCATGGAAAAGGTTTGATTCAAAACCAATTGTCAGCGTCCCCTTTCTTCCCTGTAATCACGATCCACTGTGCAGATTTGGACTTTGTTCCTGATTGCTTTAGACATGACCTCTTTTAGAGCCCTAACCTTTGAAAACTTTCCATCAAATCAATTTGATGTTTTTATGATTGTTACTTAATGTTTTTGTGTAAGGAAGTTACCTATTTATAATTGAAAACAAGGAGAGATAGTTTTATTGTGGTTTGGTAGATACTCCCTAGAAGAGGGGCCCTCTGCCAGGTGCTAATTAGATTCCTGTTATATTTTGGCTTCACGCTTCCCACACTAGGGTGAGGAAGAGCTGGGGGAGGGTGTGGAGGGATGGAAGATAATTGAACAAGGTAAAAAGTGAATGCTCGTTAAATTCCAGAATACAGGAGGACTCATTTCATATGATAGGGCTGTAAATATGACTTTTAATGAAATTATGACATGGTTGCCAATAAAAGTCATTTATTCTGCAGTATTACAGTTAATTATACACAGCTGGAGCCATTTAGGGCCTGTCCCATGTTAGCTTTGCCTCCGCTGCCTATTAACCCCTTCAGCACAGATCAACCAGGAACCAGGCGGTTTTAAACCTAAAAAAAAAAAATGTAAAAATAAATATCCCGCGAGACTCGGGCTAGTTATCATCCCACCCCTCAGCAGACCCTCGGGTGGGAGAGCACATCGGAGGAGGAGTGCAGATAGAGAAGGGAGAAAGAGAAAGGAAGAAGTATGCTTTTTGTTTGTTTGTTTCCTTTTTGCAAAGGCAATAAACAGTTTCCTTGATTTGTGGGAAAATGTATAGACATAACTTTTTTATTACTGGTTTTAGGAGCATTTTAAATGCAGTCCAAATGATAGCAGTGTAACAAAAATACTAGAATAAAACCATCATGAAAAAGTGAAACTGACATACTGTCCTTAACAGCCTAACTAACCCTGTTGACAAAGAGCCTGTCATGGCCGGAAGAGATTTCCATTTCTGAAAATCTTGCGTTCTGAGACGGGTCAATAGTCATAGGAACCCACCGGATAATAGCAATCACAAATAACCAAGGTATCCCACTTGGTCATATTGGAACTGGAATGGCACATCCTAACAGCCCTGTTTCCCGGATGTGCCATGAACAGAAAGATGCCATTTTTAAATTATTAAAATGATCTCAACAATAGATGCAGCTTCCTATCTTTAGTCTGGGAGCCCAGTTGTGAAAACAAGGGCACTGCCTTGTGTCTTTATTATGTGGTGGAAGTTGGGGGACCTTACTCAGTGACAAAAATTGTTACAGGATTGTGGTTTCGATCGGTGTTAACAATTTTCTATCCATGAGGACTTAGCTACTGGAGTCGTCAACATGCAGTGCTCAGTAAATGTATTTCACAGGTATCTTTGTTGGTCCCACTCCTCTTGGCTTCCACAATGAGTTGCCATGTACAGTAAATGGCACATGCTTGCTGAGACTGTTTCTGGATTATTTCTGGTCCATAACCGTGTGGTTGTCTGGTTTATTACTGGTTCATGACTGATGTGAATTATTTCCGTCACTAGTTAATGACCATCTGGATTCTCTGCACCAGTGTTAAGTGCTAATAGATTGATTCTGTGTTGTATGTCTGTAGGATTTCATGAAATTTCCGTTGACACAAGCCTTCCCCTGTTTCTCGCAAAAGGTTCAAGGAGCAACTCTTTTATGAGTTCAGCCTTAACTTTGTGGTTGAGAAAATTGCCCCATGTCAAACTGTATACCATTGATCTTTTTTCCTAGGGAGAGGCGGAGTAGAGTAGCAGAGAAAGAATCCTCAAGTTGCTTGTCTATGTCTGTCTTCCCTAGAGGGGTTGCTTACATACAATCCCCATTGTATTTGCTTTTGCGTGGTGCTGCCAGTTTTCTGTGTGTCTATAGTAGAAAAGCCTCTTTACAGAGGGAAGAGAATGATAATGAATGGTTTGTTTATAACTTTAGCCCCTTTCCACCTGTAGTCACATTATTTTAGGGGACATGCTTGTACATTCATTGATCACAAGGATCTGTCTTATTTCCACACTGTATGACTATCCAGGACAAATGCATGCATCTACCTTTAAAGGGTAGAAAGCATATGCAAATAATTTTTTAAAAACTGGAAGAGTATGGCATGGCTTGGACAGCAGAGTAGCTGGCACGGCTTATATATTAATTGTGTGGATGAACCTGAAGGAGGGAAGGAATGCAGATGCACGTGGAATTGACATGGCCTCTCTGGTACCTGCAGAGCTCTCATTAATGCACATCTGTCTGCCTGAGACGTTGAAGGTAATCTCTATAATCTGGCCTTTTCTTGCTTCTTCCTCCGAACGTATCATGAGTCATACCTTCTGAGGATAAACTCCAAAATCCCTACCTCGGTAACTTGGTCTCCAAACAAATATTCCTAGCTGGGGCTCAAACCCAGGCAAAAGGGCCTTTTCCGATAGAGAAGGAACACACCAAAAATTTCCGAACTTGTCCAAGGCTTTGATAAGATCCTTTGGATATATAATTTGAAATTTTTTTTAAATTTATTTATTTATTTTTTTATTCTTATGTTAATCCCCATACATTACATCATTAGTTTTAGATGAAGTGTTCCATGATTCATTGTTTGTGCATAACACCCAGTGCTCCATGCAGAATGTGCCCTCCTCAATACCCATCACCAGGCTAACCCATCCTCCCACCCCCCTCCCCTCTAGAACCCTCAGTTTGTTTTTTAGAGTCCATCATCTCTCATGGTTCGTCTCCCCCTCCGATTTCCCCCGCTTCATTCTTCCCCTCCTGCTACCTTCTTCTTCTTTTTTTTTCTTAACATATATTGCATTATTTGTTTCTGAGGTACAGATCTGAGATTCAACAGTCTTGCACACTTCACAGCGCTTACCATACCACATACCCTCCCCAGTGTCTATCACCCAGTCACCCCATCCTTCCCACCCCACCCCCCACTCCAGCAACCCTCAGTTTGTTTCCTGAGATTAAGAATTCCTCATATCAGTGAGATCATATGATACTTGTCTTTCTCTGATTGACTTATTTCACTCAACATAATACCCTCCAGTTCCATCCACGTCGTTGCAAATGGCAAGATCTC
>NW_025411472.1:216-348 GCF_002201575.2 Neomonachus schauinslandi | reverse complement strand
CATTCCTTTTGATAGCTGCATAATATTCCATTGTGTATATATACCACCTCTTCTTTTTTTTTTAAGATTTTATTTATTTATTTGAGACAGAGAGAATGAGAGGCAGAGAGCATGAGAGGGAGGAGGGTCAGA
>NW_025411472.1:0-116 GCF_002201575.2 Neomonachus schauinslandi | reverse complement strand
GGTGTGAGGTGGTATCTCATTGAGGTTTTGATTTGGATTTCCCTGATGCCGAGCGATACTGAGCACTTTTTCATGTGTCTGTTGGCCATTTGGATGTCTTCTTTGGAAAAATGTCT
>NW_025411471.1:0-4606 GCF_002201575.2 Neomonachus schauinslandi | reverse complement strand
GGGAAGCCGGCTGCAGAGGCGGAGCCCAGGCGCGGGCTCTCAGCTCGGGGTTGCCAGAAACCGTGATCCACTGCACAGTCAGGCCACTGCTCTTCCAGCAGGGACCCAACAAGCAGCAGATCCGGGGAGACTCACCTTCCTCCCCCGGGAGGAGCCGCGCGGGAGTGCACCGCAGGGATCTGCTGGGTTTGGAGACTCCACACAGGGTCGGGTGCCAGAGACAGAAACACTCGGTCACAGGCCGGGTGAGCATGGAGTGCGGCCGGAGAGACGGGAGTGAGTGACTGCTTTTCTCTGGGGGCTCACTGAGGAGTGGGGCTCCGAGTTCTCGGCTCCTCCAGAAAGGAGATTGGGAGGCCGCCATTTTCACTCTGGTCCTCTGAAGTTGTACGGAAAGCTTTCAGGGAACAAAAGTTCCCAAGAGCAAACCCGAGCAGATTACTTAACCCGGACCTGGCAACGGCGGGACAATTCCGCCTCCGGCAAAGACATTTGGGAACCATGGCAACAGGCCCCTCCTCCAGAAGATCAGCGAGAACAGACAGCCAAGACCAACTTTACCGATCAATGAGAACGGCAGAACTCCAGTGCTAGGAGAATACTGCACATAGAATTCATGGCTTTTTCCCCATGATTCTTTAGTCTTTCAAAGTCAATTTTTTTTCTTAACTTTTTTTTTTGAATTTTTCTTTTACCCTTTTTCAACCAACATCTTATCAATCCCTTTTTAAAAAAATCTTTTTTATTTTTCATTTATAGAGTCATATTCTATCCCTTCATAGTAGTTACCCTTATTTTTGGTATATATATATATATATAAGTTGTTCTCTCTTTAAAATTTTGGGATACAGTTTCTTCTAACAGATCAAAATATACCCTAAATCTCTAGTGTATGGCTTTGTTCTAGTCTTCTGCCTGATCACATTCTCTCCCCCCTATTTTTTAAATCCTCTTCTTTCTTTTTTCAACCAACTTCTTATCTTATCAATTCCTTTTATAAAATCTTTTATAATTTTCATCTTTACATTCATATTCCATCCCTTCATCATATTAACCCTTATTTTTGTACATATATAAGTTCTTCTTTCTTTAAAATTTTGGGAGACACTTTGTTCTAACAGACCAAAATACTCCCAAAATCTAGTGTGTGGCACTGATCTACGCACCAGCCTGATCATATTTGATCATATTCTGTTTTGTTTTGTTTTTGTTTGTTTTTACCTTTTTCTCTTTTTTTTTTTCTTTTCTTTTTTCTTTCTTTCCCTTTCTTTTCCCCTGGTTTCAGGTCTTTTCTGATTTGTTTAGAGTATTTTCTCTGGGGAGGTTGTTACCCTGTTAGCATTTTGTACTCTCATTCGTCCATTCTCCACTGGACAAAATGACAAGACAGAAAAAATCAACTCAACAAAAAGAACAAGAGGCAGTACCGAATGCCAGGGACCTACTCAATATGGACATTAGTACGATGTCAGAAGTAGAGTTCAGAATGATGATTTTAAAGATACTAGCTGGGCTTGAAAGAAGCATGGAAGTTATTAGAGAAACCCTTTCTGGAGAAATAAAAGAACTAAAATCTAACCAAGTCAAAATCAAAAAGGCTATTAAGGAGGTGGAATAAAAAATGGAGGCTCTAACTGCTAGGATAAATGAGGCAGAAGAGAGAATTATGTGATCTAGAAGACCAAATGATGGAAAATAAAGAAGCTGAGAAAAAGAGAGATAAACAACTACTGGATCACAAGGGCAGAATTCGAGAAATAAGTGATACCATAGGATGAAACAACATTAGAATAATTGGGATCCCAAAAGAAGAAGAAAGAGAGAGGGGCAGAAGGTATATTGGAGCAAATTATAGCAGAGAACTTCCCTAATTTGGGGAAGGAAACAGGCATCAAAATCCAGGAGGCACAGAGAACCCCCCTCAAAATCAATAAAAATAAGTCAACACCCCAACATCTAATAGTAAAACTTATGAGTCTCAGAGACAAAAAGAAAATCCTGAAAGCAGCTTGGGAGAAGAGATCTGTAACCTACAATGGTAGAAACATTACATTGGCAACAGACCTATCTGCAGAGACCTGGCAGGCCAGAAAGGACTGGCATGATATATTCAGAGCATTAAATGAGAAAAATATGCAGCCAAGAATACTATATCCAGCTAGGCTGTCATTGAAAATAGAATGAGAGATAAAAAGCTTCCAGGACAAACAAAAACTAAAGGAATTTGCAAACACAAAACCAGCCTTCAAGAAATATTGAAAGGGGTCCTCTAAGCAAAGAGAGAGCCTAAAAACAACATACACCAGAAAGGAACACAGACAATATACAGTAACAGTCACCTTACAGGCAATACAATGGCACTAAATTCCTATCTTTCAATAGTTACCCTGAATGTAACTGGGCTAAATGCCCCAATCAAAAGACACAGGCTATCAGATTGGATAAAAAAACAAGACCCATCGATACACTTTCTGCAAGAGACTCATTTTAGACCCAAAGACACTCCCAGATTGAAAGTGAAGGGGTGGAAAACCATTTACCATGCTAATGGACACCAAAATAAAGCTGGGGTGGCAATCCTTATATCAGACAAATTAGATTTTAAACCAAAGACTATAATAAGAGATGAGGAAGAACACTATATCCTACTTAAAGGGTCTATCCAACAAGAAGATCTAACAATTGTAAATATCTATGCTCCTAACATGGGAGCAGCCAATTATATAAGGCAATTAATAACAAAAGCAAAGAAACACATCAACAACAATACAATAATAGTGGGGGACTTTAACACCCCCCTCACTGAAGTGGACAGATCATCTAAGCAAAAGATCAACAAGGAAATAAAGACTTTAACTGACACACCGGATCAAATGGACTTCACTGATATATTCAGAACATTCCATCCCAAAGCAACAGAATACACATTCTTTTCTAGTGCCTAGGTAACATTCTCCAGAATAGATCACATCCTATGTCACAAATCAGGTCTCAACTGGTACCAAAAGCCTGGGATCATTCCCTGCATATTTTTGGACCACAATGCTTTGAAACTAGAACTCAATCACAAGAGGAAAGTCGGAAAGAACTCAAATACATGGAGGCTAAAGAGCATCCTACTAAAGAATGAATGGGTCAACCAGGAAATTAAAGAAGAATTTAAAAAAATTCATGGAAACCAATGAAAAGGAAAACACAAGTGTTCAAAATCTTTGGGATGCAGCAAAGGCAGTCCTAAGAGGAAAGTATATAGCAATACAGGCCTTTCTCAAGAAACAAGAAAGGTCTCAAATACACAACCTAACCCTACACCTAAAGGAGCTGGAGAAAGAACAGCAAATAAAGCCTACACCCAGCAGGAGAAGAGAAATAATAAAGATCAGAGCAGAAATCAATGAACTAGAAACCAAAAGAAAAGTAGAACAGATCAATGAAACTAGGAGCTGGTTCTTTGAAAGAATTAACAAGATTGATAAACCCCTGGCCAGACTTATCAAAAAGAAAAGAAAAATGACCCAAATCAACAAAATCATGAATGAAAGAGGAGGGATCACAACCAACACCAAAGAAATACAAACAATTATAAGAACATATTATGAGCAACTCTATGCCAGCAAATTAGGTAATCTGGAAGAAATGGATGCATTCCTAGAGATATATCAACTACCAAAACTGAACCAGGATGAAATAGAAAACCTGAACAGACCTATAACCACTAAGGAAATTGAAGCAGTCATCAAAAATCTCCCAACAAACAAGAGCCTAGGGCCAGATGGCTTCCCAGGGGAATTCTACCAACCATTTCAAGAAGAATTAATACCTATTCTTCTGAAACTGTTCCAAAAAATAGAAATGGAAGGAAAACTTCCAAACTCGTTTTATGAGGCCACCATTACCTTGATCCCCAAACCAAAGACCCCATCAAAAAGGAGTACTACAGACCAATATCCCTGATGAGGATGGATGCAAAAATTCTCACCAAAATACTAGCCAGTAGGACGCAACAGTACATTAAAAGTATTATTCACCATGACCAAGTGGGATTTATCCCTGGGCTGCAAGGTTGGTTCAACATCTGCAAATTAATCATTGTGATACAATACATTAATAAAAGAAAGAACAAGAAACATATGATCCTCTCAATAGATGCAGAAAAAGCATTTGACAAAGTACAGCATCCTTTCTTGATCAAAACTCTTCAGAGTATAGGGATAGAGGGTACATACCTCAATATCATAAAAGCCATCTATGAAAAACCCACAGTGAATATCACTCTCAATGGGGAAAAACTGAGAGCTTTCCCCCTAAGGTCAGGTATGCAGCAGGGATGTCCACTATTACCACTGCTATTCAACATAGTATTAGAAGTCCTAGCCACAGCAATCAGACAACAAAAAGAAATAAAAAGCATCCGAACCGGCAAAAAAGAAGTCAAACTCTCACTCTTTGCAGATGATATGATACTTTATGTGGAAAACCCAAAAGACTCCACCCCAAAACTGCTAGAACTCATACAGGAATTCAGTCAAGTGGCAGGATGTAAAATCAATGTACAGAAATCAGTGGCATTCCTATACACCAACAACAAGACAGAAGAAAGAGAAAT
>NW_025411470.1:0-4608 GCF_002201575.2 Neomonachus schauinslandi | reverse complement strand
GGGAAGCCGGCTGCAGAGGCGGAGCCCAGGCGCGGGCTCTCAGCTCGGGGTTGCCAGAAACCGTGATCCACTGCACAGTCAGGCCACTGCTCTTCCAGCAGGGACCCAACAAGCAGCAGATCCGGGGAGACTCACCTTCCTCCCCCGGGAGGAGCCGCGCGGGAGTGCACCGCAGGGATCTGCTGGGTTTGGAGACTCCACACAGGGTCGGGTGCCAGAGACAGAAACACTCGGTCACAGGCCGGGTGAGCATGGAGTGCGGCCGGAGAGACGGGAGTGAGTGACTGCTTTTCTCTGGGGGCTCACTGAGGAGTGGGGCTCCGAGTTCTCGGCTCCTCCAGAAAGGAGATTGGGAGGCCGCCATTTTCACTCTGGTCCTCTGAAGTTGTACGGAAAGCTTTCAGGGAACAAAAGTTCCCAAGAGCAAACCCGAGCAGATTACTTAACCCGGACCTGGCAACGGCGGGACAATTCCGCCTCCGGCAAAGACATTTGGGAACCATGGCAACAGGCCCCTCCTCCAGAAGATCAGCGAGAACAGACAGCCAAGACCAACTTTACCGATCAATGAGAACGGCAGAACTCCAGTGCTAGGAGAATACTGCACATAGAATTCATGGCTTTTTCCCCATGATTCTTTAGTCTTTCAAAGTCAATTTTTTTTCTTAACTTTTTTTTTTGAATTTTTCTTTTACCCTTTTTCAACCAACATCTTATCAATCCCTTTTTAAAAAAATCTTTTTTATTTTTCATTTATAGAGTCATATTCTATCCCTTCATAGTAGTTACCCTTATTTTTGGTATATATATATATATATAAGTTGTTCTCTCTTTAAAATTTTGGGATACAGTTTCTTCTAACAGATCAAAATATACCCTAAATCTCTAGTGTATGGCTTTGTTCTAGTCTCCTGCCTGATCACATTCTCTTCCCCCCTTGTTTTTTTAAATCCTCTTCTTTCTTTTTTCAACCAACTTCTTATCTTATCAATTCCTTTTATAAAATCTTTTATAATTTTCATCTTTACATTCATATTCCATCCCTTCATCATATTAACCCTTATTTTTGTACATATATAAGTTCTTCTTTCTTTAAAATTTTGGGAGACACTTTGTTCTAACAGACCAAAATACTCCCAAAATCTAGTGTGTGGCACTGATCTACGCACCAGCCTGATCATATTTGATCATATTCTGTTTTGTTTTGTTTTTGTTTGTTTTTACCTTTTTCTCTTTTTTTTTTTCTTTTCTTTTTTCTTTCTTTCCCTTTCTTTTCCCCTGGTTTCAGGTCTTTTCTGATTTGTTTAGAGTATTTTCTCTGGGGAGGTTGTTACCCTGTTAGCATTTTGTACTCTCATTCGTCCATTCTCCACTGGACAAAATGACAAGACAGAAAAAATCAACTCAACAAAAAGAACAAGAGGCAGTACCGAATGCCAGGGACCTACTCAATATGGACATTAGTACGATGTCAGAAGTAGAGTTCAGAATGATGATTTTAAAGATACTAGCTGGGCTTGAAAGAAGCATGGAAGTTATTAGAGAAACCCTTTCTGGAGAAATAAAAGAACTAAAATCTAACCAAGTCAAAATCAAAAAGGCTATTAAGGAGGTGGAATAAAAAATGGAGGCTCTAACTGCTAGGATAAATGAGGCAGAAGAGAGAATTATGTGATCTAGAAGACCAAATGATGGAAAATAAAGAAGCTGAGAAAAAGAGAGATAAACAACTACTGGATCACAAGGGCAGAATTCGAGAAATAAGTGATACCATAGGATGAAACAACATTAGAATAATTGGGATCCCAAAAGAAGAAGAAAGAGAGAGGGGCAGAAGGTATATTGGAGCAAATTATAGCAGAGAACTTCCTGAATTTGGGGAAGGAAACAGGCATCAAAATCCAGGAGGCACAGAGAACCCCCCTCAAAATCAATAAAAATAAGTCAACACCCCAACATCTAATAGTAAAACTTATGAGTCTCAGAGACAAAAAGAAAATCCTGAAAGCAGCTTGGGAGAAGAGATCTGTAACCTACAATGGTAGAAACATTACATTGGCAACAGACCTATCTGCAGAGACCTGGCAGGCCAGAAAGGACTGGCATGATATATTCAGAGCATTAAATGAGAAAAATATGCAGCCAAGAATACTATATCCAGCTAGGCTGTCATTGAAAATAGAATGAGAGATAAAAAGCTTCCAGGACAAACAAAAACTAAAGGAATTTGCAAACACAAAACCAGCCTTCAAGAAATATTGAAAGGGGTCCTCTAAGCAAAGAGAGAGCCTAAAAACAACATACACCAGAAAGGAACACAGACAATATACAGTAACAGTCACCTTACAGGCAATACAATGGCACTAAATTCCTATCTTTCAATAGTTACCCTGAATGTAACTGGGCTAAATGCCCCAATCAAAAGACACAGGCTATCAGATTGGATAAAAAAACAAGACCCATCGATACACTTTCTGCAAGAGACTCATTTTAGACCCAAAGACACTCCCAGATTGAAAGTGAAGGGGTGGAAAACCATTTACCATGCTAATGGACACCAAAATAAAGCTGGGGTGGCAATCCTTATATCAGACAAATTAGATTTTAAACCAAAGACTATAATAAGAGATGAGGAAGAACACTATATCCTACTTAAAGGGTCTATCCAACAAGAAGATCTAACAATTGTAAATATCTATGCTCCTAACATGGGAGCAGCCAATTATATAAGGCAATTAATAACAAAAGCAAAGAAACACATCAACAACAATACAATAATAGTGGGGGACTTTAACACCCCCCTCACTGAAGTGGACAGATCATCTAAGCAAAAGATCAACAAGGAAATAAAGACTTTAACTGACACACCGGATCAAATGGACTTCACTGATATATTCAGAACATTCCATCCCAAAGCAACAGAATACACATTCTTTTCTAGTGCCTAGGTAACATTCTCCAGAATAGATCACATCCTATGTCACAAATCAGGTCTCAACTGGTACCAAAAGCCTGGGATCATTCCCTGCATATTTTTGGACCACAATGCTTTGAAACTAGAACTCAATCACAAGAGGAAAGTCGGAAAGAACTCAAATACATGGAGGCTAAAGAGCATCCTACTAAAGAATGAATGGGTCAACCAGGAAATTAAAGAAGAATTAAAAAAATACATGGAAACCAATGAAAATGAAAACACAACTATTCAAAATCTTTGGGATGCAGCAAAGGCAGTCCTAAGAGGAAAGTATATAGCAATACAGGCCTTTCTCAAGAAACAAGAAAGGTCTCAAATACACAACCTAACCCTACACCTAAAGGAGCTGGAGAAAGAACAGCAAATAAAGCCTACACCCAGCAGGAGAAGAGAAATAATAAAGATCAGAGCAGAAATCAATGAACTAGAAACCAAAAGAAAAGTAGAACAGATCAATGAAACTAGGAGCTGGTTCTTTGAAAGAATTAACAAGATTGATAAACCCCTGGCCAGACTTATCAAAAAGAAAAGAAAAATGACCCAAATCAACAAAATCATGAATGAAAGAGGAGGGATCACAACCAACACCAAAGAAATACAAACAATTATAAGAACATATTATGAGCAACTCTATGCCAGCAAATTAGGTAATCTGGAAGAAATGGATGCATTCCTAGAGATATATCAACTACCAAAACTGAACCAGGATGAAATAGAAAACCTGAACAGACCTATAACCACTAAGGAAATTGAAGCAGTCATCAAAAATCTCCCAACAAACAAGAGCCTAGGGCCAGATGGCTTCCCAGGGGAATTCTACCAACCATTTCAAGAAGAATTAATACCTATTCTTCTGAAACTGTTCCAAAAAATAGAAATGGAAGGAAAACTTCCAAACTCGTTTTATGAGGCCACCATTACCTTGATCCCCAAACCAAAGACCCCATCAAAAAGGAGTACTACAGACCAATATCCCTGATGAGGATGGATGCAAAAATTCTCACCAAAATACTAGCCAGTAGGACGCAACAGTACATTAAAAGTATTATTCACCATGACCAAGTGGGATTTATCCCTGGGCTGCAAGGTTGGTTCAACATCTGCAAATTAATCATTGTGATACAATACATTAATAAAAGAAAGAACAAGAAACATATGATCCTCTCAATAGATGCAGAAAAAGCATTTGACAAAGTACAGCATCCTTTCTTGATCAAAACTCTTCAGAGTATAGGGATAGAGGGTACATACCTCAATATCATAAAAGCCATCTATGAAAAACCCACAGTGAATATCACTCTCAATGGGGAAAAACTGAGAGCTTTCCCCCTAAGGTCAGGTATGCAGCAGGGATGTCCACTATTACCACTGCTATTCAACATAGTATTAGAAGTCCTAGCCACAGCAATCAGACAACAAAAAGAAATAAAAAGCATCCGAACCGGCAAAAAAGAAGTCAAACTCTCACTCTTTGCAGATGATATGATACTTTATGTGGAAAACCCAAAAGACTCCACCCCAAAACTGCTAGAACTCATACAGGAATTCAGTCAAGTGGCAGGATGTAAAATCAATGTACAGAAATCAGTGGCATTCCTATACACCAACAACAAGACAGAAGAAAGAGAAAT
>NW_025411469.1:0-4614 GCF_002201575.2 Neomonachus schauinslandi | reverse complement strand
GGACCACTTTCTTACACCATGCACAATAGTGAATTCAAAATGGATGAAAGACCTTAAAGGGAGATAGGAAACCATCAAAATCTTAGATAAGAACACAGGAAACTCTTTGACCTCAGCCAGAGCAACTTCTTACCAGACATGTCTCCAACTGCAAGAGAAATGAAAGCAAAAAGGAACTATTGGACTTCATTAAGATAAAAAGCTTTTGGGGAGCAAGATGGCAGAGGAGTAGGAGACCTGGATTTCGTCTGGTCTCAGGAATTCAGCTGGATAGGGATCAAACCATTCTGAACACCTACAAACTCAACAGGAGATCGAAGAAAAGAATAGCAACAACTCTCTGAACAGAAAAGCGACCACTTTCTGGAAGGTAGGACGTGCGGAGAAGTAAATCCGAGGCAATATTTGGGAGGATAGGCAGCGGGGAAGGGGACTCCGTCGGCCGCTTCTGGCAAGTGATAGAACCACGGAGCACAAAACAGCCAGCCAAGACCAAGTTTACCGATCAATGAGAACGGCAGAACTCCAGCGCTAGGGGAATACTGCACATAGAATTCATGGCTTTTTTACCATGATTCTTTAGTCTTTCAAAGTTAATTTTTTTTAACTGTCTTTTTTTCTTTTTGAATTTTAAAAGTCTGCTCCGCTGAGGGACATCACTCTGGTGGCTAAGCGGGGGGTGGAACCCTCTGGAACAGTGGGGTCTCAGGACCCTCAGGGTCACAGAAAGACCGGGGGTGTCTGAGTGTGGCAGAGCTCCCAGGTTATGGAGCAGGGAAGCTGGCTGCAGAGGCGGAGCTCAGGCATGGGCTCTCAGCTCGGGGTTGCCATAAACCGTGATCTGCGGCACAGTTGGGCCACTGCTCCTCCAGCAGGGACCCAACAAGCGGCAGATCCGGAGAGACTCACCTTCCTCCCCTGGGTGGAGCCACGCAGGAGTGCACCGCAGGGATCTGCTGGGTTTGAAGACTACACCCGGGGTTGGGTGCCAGAGATAGAAATGCGCGGTCACAGGCCGGGTGAGCACGGAGTGCGGCCGGAGACCAGGGAGACGGGAGTGACTGATGGCTTTCTCTGGGGGCTCACTGAGGAGCAGGGCCCCGAGTTCTCGGCTCCTCCAGGGCAGAGATTGGGAGGCCGCCATTTTCACTCTCCGCCTCCAAAGCTGTACGGAAAGCTCGCAGGGAACAAAAGCCCCGGAAAGCAAACCCGAGCAGATTACTTAGCCTGGAGGGGGCAAGGGAGGAGCAATTCCGCCTCCGGCAAAGACATTTGGAAACCACAGCAACAGGCCCTTCCCCAGAAGATCAGCGAGAACAGCCAGCCAAGACCAAGTTTACCGATCAATGAGAACGGCAGAACTCCAGCGCTAGGGGAATACTGCACATAGAATTCATGGCTTTTTTACCATGATTCTTTAGTCTTTCAAAGTTAATTTTTTTTAACTGTCTTTTTTTCTTTTTGAATTTTTCTTTTTCCCTTTTCCAACCAACATCTTATCAAGCCCTTTTTTTAAAAAAACATTTTCATTTTTCATTTTTAGAGTCATATTCTATCCCTTCATAGTAGTTACCCATATTTTTGGCATATATATAAGTTGTTCTCTCTTTAAAATTTTGAGATAGTTTCTTCTAACAGATTAAAATATACCCTAAATTTCTAGTGTATGGTTTTTTCTACTCCCCTGCCTGATCACATTCTCTCCCTTTTCTTTTCTTTTTTCTTTTTTTAACTCCTCTTCTTTCTTTTTCCAAAAAACTTCTTTTCAATTCCTTTTATAAAATTTTTTATAATTTCCATCTACAGTCATATTCCATCCCTTCATCATATCAACCCTTATTTTTGTACATATATAAGTTTTTCTTTCTTTAAAATTTTGGGAGGCACTTTCTTCTAGCAGACCAAAATACACCCCAAATCTAGTGTGTGGCACTGATTTATATACCAGCCTGATCATATTTGATCATATTCTGGGTTTTTTTGTTGTTGTTGTTTTGTTTTGTTTGTTTTTGTTTGTTTTTATCTTTATCTTTTTCTTTTCTTTTTTTTTAAGATTTTATTTATTTATTTATTAGAGAGCGAGCGAGCGAGAAACAGCATGAGAGAGGAGAGGGTCAGAGGGAGAAGCAGGCTCCCCGCTGAGCCAGGAGCCCCATGTGGGACTTGATCCCAGGACTCCGGGATCACGACCTGAGCCAAAGGCAGTCTCTTAACCAACTGAGCCACCCAGGCGCCCCTATCTTTATCTTTTTCTTTTTCTTTTCCTTTTTTCTCTCTTTCCGTTTCTTTTCCCACTGCTTCAGGTCTTTTCTGATTTGTTTAGAGTATATTTCCTGGGGACGTTGTTACTCTGCTAGCATTTTGTTCTCTCATTAATCTATTTTCCTCTGCACAAAATGACAAGACGGAAAAAATCACCTCAACAAAAAGAACAAGAGGTAATACTGACTGCCAGGGACCTACTCAATATGGACATTAGTACGATGTCAGATCTAGAGTTCAGAATCATCACTGTAAAGATACTAGCTGAGCTTGAAAAAAATATGGAAGTTATTAGAGAAACCCTTTCTGGAGAAGTAAAAGAACTAAAATCTAACCAAGTTGAAATCAAAAAGGCTATTAATGAGGTGCAATAAAAAATGGGGGCGCTAACTGCTAGGATAAATGAGGCAGAAGAGAGAATCAGTAATATAGAAGACCAAATCATGGAAAATAAAGAAGCTGAGAAAAAGACAGATAAACAACTACTGGATCAAGAGGGCAGAATTCGAGAGATAAGCGATACCATAAGATGAAACAACATTAGAATAATTGGGATCCCAGAAGAAGAAGAAAGAGAGAGAGGGGCAGAAAGATAGTGGAGCAAATTATAGCAGAGAACTTCCCTAATTTGGGGAAGGAAACAGGCATCAAAATCCAGGAAGCACAGAGAAACCCTCTCAAAATCAATAAAAATAGGTCAACACCCTGACATCTAATAGTAAAACTTACGAATCTCATAGACAAAGAGAAAATCCTGAAAGCAGTTTGGGAGAAGAGATATGTAACCTACAATGGTAGAAACATTAGATTGGCAACAGACCTATCCACAGAGACCTGGCAGGCCAGAAAGGACTGGCAGGACATATTCAGAGCATGAAATGAGAAAAATATGCAGCCAAGAATACTATATCCAGCTAGGCTGTCATTGAAAATAGAAGGAGAGATAAAAAGCTTCCAGGACAAACAAAAACTAAAGCAATGTGCAAACACGAAACCAGCTCTACAAGAAATCTTGAAAGGGGTCCTCTAAGCAAAGAGAGCCTAAAAGCAACATAGACCAGAAAGGAACACAGACAATATACAGTAACAGTCACCTTACAGGCAATACAATGGCACTAAATTCCTATCTTTCAATAGTTACCCTGAATGTAAATGGGCTCAATGCCCCTGTCAAAAGACACAGGCTATCAGACTGGATTAAAAAACAAGACCCATCGATATGCTGTCTGCAAGAGACTCATTTTAGACCCAAAGACACCCCCAGATTGAAAGTGAGTGGGTGGAAAACCATTTACCATGCTAATGGACACCAAAAGAAAGCTGGGGTGGCAATTCTTATATCAGACAAATTAGATTTTAAACCAAAGACTGTAATAAGAGGTGAAGAAGGACATTATATCCTACTTAAAGGTCTATCCAACAAGAAGATCTAACAACTGTAAATATCTATGCCCCTAACATGGGAGCAGCCAATTATATAAGCCAATTAATAACAAAAGCAAAGAAACACATCAACAACAATACAATAATAGTGGGGTCTTTAACACCCCCCTCACTGAAATGGACAGATCGTCTAAGCAAAAGATCAACAAGGAAATAAAGACTTTAAATGACACACTGGACCAAATGGACTTCACAGACATATTCAGAACATTCCATCCCAAAGCAATGGAATACACATTCTTCTCTAGTCCCCATGGAACATTCTCCAGAATCGATCACATCCTAGGTCATAAATCAGGTCTCAACCAATACCAAAGATTGGGATCATTCCCTGCCTATTTTCAGACCACTATGCTTTGAAACTAGAACTCAATCCCAAGAGGAAAGTCGGAAAGAACTCAAATACATGGAGGCTAAAGAGCATCCTACTGAAGCATGAATGGGTCAACCAGTATATTAAAGAAGAATTAAAAAAATTCATGGAAACCAATGAAAATGAAAACACAACTATTCAAAATCTTTGGGATGCAGCAAGGCAGTCCTAAGAGGAAAGTATATAGCAATACAAGCCTTTCTCAAGAAACAAGGAAGATCTCAAGTACATAACCTAACCCTACACCAAAAGGAACTGGAGAAAGAAGAGCAAATAAAGCCTAAACACAGCAGGAGAAGAGAAATAATAAAGATCAGAGCAAAAATCAATGAAATAGAAACCAAAAGAACAGTAGAACAGATCAACGAAGCTAGGAGCTGGTTCTTTGAAAGAATTAACAAGATTGATAACCCCTTGCCAGACTTATCAAAAAGAAAAGAGAAATGACCCAAATCAACAAAATCATGAATGAAAGAGGAGAGATCACAACCAACACCAAAGAAATACAAACAATTATAAGAACATATTATGAACAA
>NW_025411468.1:0-4614 GCF_002201575.2 Neomonachus schauinslandi | reverse complement strand
TTTATAATTTCCATCTTTACAGTCATATTCCATCCCTTCATCATATCAACCCTTATTTTTGTACATATATAAGTTTTTCTTTCTTTAAAATTTTGGGAGGCACTTTCTTCTAAAAGACCAAAATACACCCCAAATCTAGTGTGTGGCACTGATCTATATACCAGCCTGATCATATTTGATCACATTCTGTTTTTTTTGTTGTTGTTGTTTTGTTTTGTTGGTTTTTGTTTTTATCTTTATCTTTTTCTTTTTTTCTTTTTCTTTCTTCTCTCTTTCCCTTTCTTTTCCCACTGCTTCAGGTTTTTTCTGATTTGTTTAGACTATATTTTCTGGGGACGTTGTTACTCTGCTAGCATTTTGTTCTCTCATTAATCTATTCTCCTCTGCACAAAATGACAAGACGGAAAAAATCACCTCAACAAAAAGAACAAGAGGTAGTACCGACTGCCGGGGACCTACTCAATACGGACATTAGTACAATGTCAGATCTAGAGTTCAGAATCATCACTTTAAAGATACTAGTTGGGCTTGAAAAAAATATGGAAGTTATTAGAGAAACCCTTACTGGAGAAGTAAAAGAACTAAAATCCAACCAAGTAGAAATCAAAAAGGCTATTAATGAGGTGCAATCAAAAATGGGGGCGCTAACTGCTAGAATAAATGAGGCAGAAGAGAGAATCAGTAATATAGAAGATGAAATGATGGAAAATAAAGAAGCTGAGAAAAAGAGAGATAAACAACTACTGGATCACGAGGGCAGAATTCGAGAGATAAGCGATACCATAAGACGAAACAACATTAGAATAATTGGGATCCCAGAAGAAGAAGAAAGAGAGAGAGGGGCAGAAGGTATAATGGAGCAAATTATAGCAGAGAGCTTCCCTAATTTGGGGAAGGAAACAGGCATGAAAATCCAGGAAGCACAGAGAACCCCTTTCAAAATCAATAAAAATAGGTCAACACCCTGACATCTAATAGTAAAACTTACGAGTCTCATAGACAAAGAGAAAATCCTGAAAGCAGCTCGGGAGAAGAGATCTGTAACCTACAATGGTAGAAACATTAGATTGGCAACAGACCTATCCACAGAGACCTGGCAGGCCAGAAAGGACTGGCAGGATATATTCAGAGCACTAAATGAGAAAAATATGCAGCCAAGAATACTATATCCAGCTAGGCTGTCATTGAAAATTGAAGGAGAGATAAAAAGCTTCCAGGACAAACAAAAACTAAAGGAATTTGCAAACACAAAACCAGCCCTACAAGAAATCTTGAAAGGGGTCCTCTAAGCAAAGAGAGACCCTAAAAGCAACATAGACCAGAAAGGAACACAGACAATATATGGTAACAGTCACCTTACAGGCAATACAATGGCACTAAATTCCTATCTTTCAATAGTTACCCTGAATGTAAATGGGCTCAATGCCCCAATCAAAAGACACAGGCTATCAGACTGGATTAAAAAACAAGACCCATCGATATGCTGTCTGCAAGAGACTCATTTTAGAACCAAAGACAGCCCCGGATTGAAAGTGAGGGGGTGGAAAACCATTTACCATGCTAATGGACATCAAAAGAAAGCTGGGGTGGCAATCCTTATATCAGACAAATTAGATTTTAAACCAAAGACTGTAATAAGAGATGAGGAAGGACATTATATCCTACTTAAAGGATCTATCCAACAAGAAGATCTAACAATTGTAAATATCTATGCCCCTAACATGGGAGCAGCCAATTATATAAGCCAATTAATAACAAAAGCAAAGAAACACATCGACAACAATACAATAATAGTGGGGGACTTTAACACCCCCCTCACTGAAATGGACAGATCATCTAAGCAAAAGATCAACAAGGAAATAAAGACTTTAAATGACACACTGGACCAAATGGACTTCACAGACATATTCAGAACATTCCACCCCAAAGCAACGGAATACACATTCTTCTCTAGTGCCCATGGAACATTCTCCAGAATAGATCACATCCTAGGTCATAAATCAGGTCTCAACCGGTACCAAAAGATTGGAATCATTCCCTGCCTATTTTCAGACGACAATGCTTTGAAACTAGAGCTCAATCACAAGACAAAAGTCAGAAAGAACTCAAATACATGGAGGTTAAAGAGCATCCTACTGAAGAAAGAATGGGTCAACCAGGAAATTAAAGAAGAATTAAAAAAATACATGGAAACCAATGAAAATGAAAACACAACTATTCAAAATCTTTGGGATGCAGCAAAGGCAGTCCTAAGAGGAAAGTATATAGCAATACAAGCCTTTCTCAAGAAGCAAGAAAGGTCTCAAGTATACAACCTAACCCTACACCTAAAGGAGCTGGAGAAAGAACAGCAAATAAAGCCTAAACCCAGCAGGGGAAGAGAAATAATAAAGATCAGAGCAGAAATCAATGAAGTAGAAACTAAAAGAACAGTAGAACAGATCAACGAAACTAGGAGCTGGTTCTTTGAAAGAATTAACAAGATTGATAAACCCCTGGCCAGACTTATCAAAAAGAGAAGAGAAATGACCCAAATCAACAAAATCATGAAGGAAAGAGGAGAGATCACAACCAACACCAAAGAAATACAAACAATTATAAAAACATATTATGAGCAACTCTATGCCAGCAAATTAAATAACCTGGAAGAAATGGATGCATTCCTAGAGATGTACCAACTACCAAAACTGAACCAGGATGAAATAGAAAACCTGAACAGACCTATAACCACTAAGGAAATTGAAGCAGTCATCAAATATCTCGCAAAAAACAAAAGCCCAGGGCCAGATGGCTTCCCAGGGGAATTCTACCAAACATTTCAAGAAGAATTAATACCTATTCTTCTGAAACTGTTCCAAAAAATAGAAATGGAAGGAAAACTTCCAAACTCATTTTATGAGGCCAGCATTACCTTGATCCCAAAACCAGACAAAGAACCCATCAAAAAGGAGAATTACAGACCAATATCCCTGATGAACATGGATGCAAAAATTCTCACCAAAATACTAGCCAATAGGATCCAACAGTACATTAAAAGGATTATTCACCATGACCAAGTGGGATTTATCCCTGGGCTGCAAGGTTGGTTCAACATCCGCAAATCAATCAATGTGATACAATACATTAACAAAAGAAAGAACAAGAATCATATGATCCTCTCAATAGATGCAGAAAAAGCTTTTGACAAAGTACAGCATCCTTTCTTGATCAAAACTCTTCAGAGTATAGGGATCGAGGGTACATACCTCAATATCATAAAAGCCATCTATGAAAAACCTACAGCGAATATCATTCTCAATGGGGAAAAACTGAGAGCTTTCCCCCTAAGGTCAGGAACGCGGCAGGGATGTCCACTATCACCACTGCTATTCAACATAGTATTGGAAGTCCTAGCCACAGCAATCAGACAACAAAAAGAAATCAAAGGCATCCAAATTGGCAAAGAAGAAGTCAAACTCTCACTCTTTGCAGATGATATGATACTTTATGTGGAAAACCCCAAAGACTCCACCCCAAAACTGCTAGAACTCATACAGGAATTCAGTAAAGTGGCCAGATAGAAAATCAATGCACAGAAGTCAGTTGCATTCCTATACACCAACAACAAGACAGAAGAAAGAGAAATTAAGGAGTCGATCCCATTTACAATTGCACCCAAAACCATAAGATACCTAGGAATAAATCTAACCAAAGAGACAAAGGATCTGTACTCAGAAAACTATAAAATACTCATGAAAGAAATTGAGGAAGACACAAAGAAATGGAAAAATATTCCATGCTCATGGATTGGAAGAACAAATATTGTGAAGATGTCAATGCTACCTAGAGCAATCTACACATTCAATGCAATCCCCATCAAAATACCATCCACTTTTTTCAAAGAAATGGAACAAATAATCCTAAAATTTGTATGCAACCAGAAAAGACCCCGCATAGCCAGAGGAATGTTGAAAAAGAAAAGCAAAGCCGGCGGCATCACAATTCCGGACTTCCAGCTCTATTACAAAGCTGTCATCATCAAGACAGCATGGTACTGGCACAAAAACAGACACATAGATCAATGGAACAGAATAGAGAACCCAGAAATGGACCCTCAACTCTATGGTCAACTCATCTTTGACAAAGCAGGAAAGAATGTCCAATGGAACAAAGACAGTCTCTTCAACAAATGGTGTTGGGAAAATTGGACAGCCACATGCAGAAGAATGAAACTGGACCATTTCCTTACAGCACACCAAAAATAGACTCAAAATGGTTGAAAGACCTCAATGTGACACAGGAGTCCATCAAAATCCTAAAGGAGAACACAGGCAGCAACCTCTTTGACCTCAGCTAAAGCAACTTCTTCCTAGAAACATCGCCAAAGGCAAGGGAAGCAAGGGCAAAAATGAACTATTGGGACTTCATCAAGATAAAAAGCTTTTGCAAAGCAAAGGAAACAGTCAACAAAACCAAAAGACAACCGACAGAATGGGAGAAGATATTTGCAAATGACATATCAGATAAAGGGCTAGTATCCAAAATCTATAAAGAACTCATCAAACTCAACACCCAAAGAACAAAGAATCCAATCAAGAAATGGGCAGAAGACATGAACAGACATTTTTCCAAAGA
>NW_025411467.1:0-4614 GCF_002201575.2 Neomonachus schauinslandi | reverse complement strand
GTTTTGTTGACTGTTTCCTTTGCTGTGCAGAAGCTTTTTATCTTGATAAAAAGTAAGGTAAAAGTTCATTTTTGCTTTTGTTTCACTAGGTTTTGGAGATGTATCTTGAAAGAAGTTGCTGTGGGCGATGTCAAAGAGGCTACTGCCTATGTTCTCCTCTAGGATTTGGATGGATTCCTGTCTCACATTGAGGTCTTTCATCCACTTAGAGTTTATCTTTATGAATGGTGTTAGAGAATGGTCGAGTTTCATTCTTCTGCATATGGCTGTCCAATTTTCCCAGCACCATTTATTGAAGAGACTGTCTTTTTTCCATTGCATGTTTTTTCTTGCTTTGTCAAAGATTATTTGACTATAGAGTTGAGGGTCCATATCTGGGTTCTCTATTCTGTTCCATTGGTCTATATATCTGTTTTTGTGCCAGTACCATGCTGTCTTGGTGATCACTGCTTTGTAATATAGCTTGAAATCGGGCAACGTGATGCCCCCAGCTTAGTTTTTCTTTTTCAACATTTCCTTGGCGATTCGGGGTCTTTTCTGATTCCATACAAATTTTAGGATTGTTTGTTCCAGCACTTTGAAAAATGTCATTGGAATTTTGATCGGGATGGCATTGAAGGTATAGATTGCTCTGGGTAGCATAGACATTTTAACAATGTTTATTCTTCCGATCCATGAGCATGGAATATTTTTCCATCTTTTTGTGTCTTCTTCAATTTCTTTCATGAGTGTTCTGTAGTTCTTAGAGTACAGATCCTTTACCTCTTTGGTTAAGTTTATTCCAAGGTATCTTTTGTTTTTTGGTGCTATTGTAAATGGAATTGTTTCTCTAATTTCTCTCCCTACAGCTGCATTGTTAGTGTATAAGAAAGCAACTGATTTCTGTGCATTGATTTTGTATCCTGCCACATTCCTGAATTACTGTATGAGTTCTAGTAATTTGGGGGTGGAGTCTTTTGGGTTTCCACATAAAGTATCATGTCGTCTGTGAAAAGAGAGAGTTTGACTTCTTCTTTGCCAATTTGAATACCTTCTATTTCTTTTTGTTGTCTGATTGCTGTTGCTAGGACTTCTAGTACTATGTTGAACAATAGTGGCAAGAGTGGGCATCCTTGATGTGTTCCTGATCATAAGGGAAAGGCTCTCAGCTTTTCCCCATTGAGGATGATATTCGCTGTGGGTTTTTCATAGATGGATTTTATGAACTTGAGGAATGTTCCCTCTATCCCTATACTCTGAAGAGTTTTAATCAGGAAAGGATGTTGTATTTTGTCAAATGCTTTTTCTGCATCAATTGAGAGGACCATATGTTTCTTCTCCCTCCTCTTATTAATGTGATCTATCACATTGATTGATTTGCGAATGTTGAACCACCCTTGCATCCCGGGGATAAATCCCACTTGGTCATGGTGGATGATCCTTTTAATGTATTGTTGGATCCTATTAGCTAGGATTTTGTTGAGGATTTTGGAATCCATATTCATCAGGGATATCGGTCTGAAATTCTCCTTTTTGATGGGGTCTTTGCCTGGTTTGGGGATTAAGGTAATGCTGGCCTCATAGAATGAGTTTGGAAGTTTTCCTTCCGTTTCTATTTTTTGAAACAGCTTCAGTAGAATAGGTATTATTTCTTCTTTGAATGTTTGGTAGAATTCCCCAGGGAATCCATCAGGCCCTGGACTCTTGTTTTTTGGGAGTTTTTTGATCAGTGCTTCAATCTCGTTACTGGTTATTGGCCTATTCAGGTTGTCAATTTCTAAATGTTTCAGTCTTGGCAGCTTATAGGTTTCCAGGAAGGCCTCCATTTCATCCAGATTGCTCAATTTATTGGCATATAGTTGTTGATAATAATTTCTAATAATTGTTTCTATTTCCTTGGTGTTAGTCGTGATATCTCCCCTTTCATTCATAATTTTATTAATTTGGGTCTTTTCTCTTTTGGATAAGTCTGGCCAGTGGTTTATTGATCTTATTAATTCTTTTAAAGAACCAACTTCTAGTTTCATTGATCTGATCTACTATGTTTCTGGTTTTGAATTCATTGATCTCTGCTCTAATTTTAATTATTTCTCTTCTAATGCGTGGCTTAAGCATCATTTGTTGCTTTTTCTCTAGTTCTTTAAGGTGTAGAGTTAGTTGGTGAATTCGGGATTTTTCTATTTTTTTGAGTGGGGCTTGGATGGCTATGTATTTCCCCCTTAGGACTGCCTTTACAGTATCCCATAGGTTTTGGACCGATGTGTTTTCATTCTCATTGGTTTCCATGAATTGTTTAAGTTCTTCTTTTTTTTTTTTTTAAAGATTTTATTTATTTATTTGAGAGAGAGAGAATGAGAGAGAGATGTATTGAGAGGGGGGAGGGCCAGAGGGAGAAGCAGACTCCCCGCCGAGCAGGGAGCCCGATTCGGGACTCGATCCAGGGACTCCAGGATCATGACCTGAGCCGAAGGCAGTCGCTTAACCAACTGAGCCACCCAGGCGCCCTCTTTAAGTTCTTCTTTGATTTCCTGGTTGACACAAACATTCTTGAGCAGAGTGGTCTTTAGCTTCCAAGTGTTTGAATTTCTGCCAAATTTTTTCTTGTGATTGAGTTCCAGTTTTAAAGCACTGTGGTCTGAGAATATGCAGGGAATAATCTCAGTCTTTTGGTATTGGTTGAGAGCTGATTTGTGACCCAGTATGTGGTCTATTTTGGAGAAAGCTCCATTTGCGCTTGAGAAGAATGAGTATTCTGTTGTTTTAGGGTGGAATGTTCTGTATATATCTATGAGGTCCATCTGGTCCAATGTATCATTCAAAGTTCTTGTTTCCTTGTTGATTTTCTGCTTAGATGATCTGTCCATTGCTGAGAGTGGAGTATTGAGGTCTCCTACAATTAATGTATTGTTATCAATATGACTCTTTTTTTGGTTAACAGTTGGCTTATGTAGATGGCTGCTCCCATGTCGGGGGCATAGATGTTTACAATTGTTAGATCTTCTTGTTGGATAGACCCTTTAATAATGATATAGTGTCCTTCTGTGTGTCTAATTACAGACTTTAGTTTAAAATCTAATTTGTCTGATATAAGAATTGCTACCCCAGCTTTCTTTTGAGGTCCGCTGGCATGGAAGATGGTTTCCATCCCTTCACTTTCAGTCTGGATGTATCTTTAGGTTCAAAATGAGTCTCTTGTAGACAGCATATGGATGGGTCCTGTCTTTTTATCCAATCTGCAACCCTGTGCCATTTTATGGGAGCGTTTAGGCCATTCACATTGAGAGTGATTATTGAATGATACGAATTAATTGTCATCATGTTGCCTGTGAAGACATTGTTTTTATAGATTGTCCCTGTAAATTTCTGTTGTAGATCACTCTTAGGGTCTTTCTCCTTTTATAGAACCCCCTTAATATTTCTTGCAGGGCCAGCTTAGTGGTCACATATTCTTTCAGCTTCTGCTGGTTGTGGAAGCTCTGCATCTCTCCATCCATTCTAAATGACAGCCTTGCCAGATAAAGTATTCTTGGCTGCATGTTCTTCTCATTTAGTACCCTGAATATGTCTTGCCAGGCCTTTCTGGCTTACCTGGTCTCTGTGGATAGGTCTGACGTTATTCTGACATTCCTCCCTCTGTATGTAAGGAATCTCTTCCCCCTAACTGCTCTTAAGATGCTTTCCTTGGTTCTATATTTGCAAGTTTTACTAATACATGCTGGGGTGTTGGCCTGTTTTCCTTGATCTTGGGAGGGGTCCTCTCTGCCTCTAGGATGTGAATGTTTGTTTCATTCCCCAGGTTAGGGAAGTTCTCAGCTACGATTTGCTCAAATACATCTTCTATTCCTCTCTCTCTCTCCACTCCCTCCGGGATTCCAATTATTCTGACATTGGAACGCTTCACGGTGTCACTTATTTCTCTGATTCTATTTTCATGGATTCTGAGTTGTTTTTCCCTGGCCTCCTCTTTTCCCTTTTTATCTATTACATTGTCTTCCAGGTCGCTTATTCGTTCTTCTGCCTCAGTTACCCTAGGTGTTAGATTATCTAGATTGGATTGGATCTCATTGATAGCATTTTTAAGTTCTGCCAATTCAGCTTTCATTTTTGCCCTTAGAGACTCTGTGTTGCCATTAATTGATTTCTCCATTCTAGCCATTGTCTTCACAATTGCTAGCCTGAATTCCATCTCTGACATCTTGGTTATATCTGCATCCATTTGTAAATCTGCAGCATAAGTCATAATCTCTGAGTCTTTTCTGTTTTGGGGGCTCCTCCTCCAAGTCATTCTGTTGATGGGTGTTTGAGGGAATGTAGAGAGTCCAAATTATTGACCAGAACCCAAGCAAGATGCACCTGTTTTCTTGGAACCTTAGGGTTGCTGGCCTCTTGTTTTCCCAGCCTGTCTTCTGTGGAAGGGGGCTGCCACGCTGTTACTCAGGCAACCCTGTTCGGGTGGAGTTGCCCTGCCCCCCTGTGGCGGGGGATGCGCTCAGTGGGAATCAGTTTTGGGAGCTTTTGTTCTCTGGCGGCTTTCCCTGGTCGCTTTCTGTGTCTCTTCCGTGAGTCAGAGCAGAAGAGACCATTTCTAACCCTCTGCCTCAGAGCAGAGAGACCGCAGTCCGTTCTTCAGTGAGC
>NW_025411466.1:0-4616 GCF_002201575.2 Neomonachus schauinslandi | reverse complement strand
TGGCCGCCGAACCCGGGACGGGGACGCCTCCCGGGCGGCGACGGCCGAGGGCCGGGGGCGGCGGCGGGGGCCCGCCGGCTCCCTTTCCCACAGCTGGCAGTCGGGCGCTTACCTGCATGTCCCGCCGCCCGGCAGGCCCGCGGGCTCCGGCTCGCCGCTCGGCTCGGCCCGGCTCTTCCAGCGCCCGGCTGCGCTGGGTCGGCCGGGCGCGGCGGCGCGCGGTCGGGGGACCCCTGCCCCGCCGGGGGCGCCCGGGGCAGACCCTGCCTACTCCTCTCAGCGAGCGGGCCGCTCGGGCCGCCGCGCTGGACTCTTCATCCGCCGCCCGGCGCGGGGCTGGCGGCGCGGACCGGCGCGCTCCCCTCCGGGGGTCCCGCCGGCGCGTCTGCTCGGTCCCCCCAGATGCGGGGGCAGCCTCCGCGGGCCCCGCGCAACGCCCCTCCTCCCGGGGCGGTCCTGAGTCTCGGAGTCCGCGCACCCTGCTGTCGCCGGCTGGGGGAGGAAGGGTGCTCCCTGCTCGGCGCCCGGGACCCCCGAGCTCAGCGGGCGGGGGCAGTCGGGGAGCGGAGCCCGCGGCCGAGCCGGAGGGAGGCCCTGGGCCCAGGGCGCCCGGCTAGGGGCGCCGCCGTCGGTCGTCGCAGGGCTGCGCGCTCTCCTCCGGAGCGCGGGACCCGAAGAAGTTTCGGCCCCAAGTTGGCTGCGGGGCGGGTGGTGGCCGCGGCTCGGAGTGCAGGGGCCGGCGCTGGGCGAGTGGATCCCCGGGGCTCCGCCGCCTCCGCCCCGCCTCCCACGCCTCCTCCCCGCCCCCCGGCAGCCGCGCCGGCCCCCGGCTAGCTCCTTCCCACCGGCCGAGCCCGCGACACCCCTCTTCAGGGCTCCTCCCAGGCGCTGGGACCGTGACCTCCGCACCTGCCTCCCGCCGCCCGGGCGCACTCGCCCGCCCCCTCGGCCCCTCGGCAGAACGACCCCGGGCCTCGACGCGGGGGTGCCAGTGCCCCCTCCCGGAGGCCCGCCGCCCGCCCGCTTCCTCCGGCCCAGCACACCCGCCGCCTCCTTCTCCAGGAACTCGACCTGGTCCTCCGAGAGGACCTGCGGGACTCACCCCTCCAGCAGCCCCCTTGGGGCACCCAGCGCTCCTGCCAGGAAGCACGGAACTCAGGGCGCTGCAGAGCTGGAGGTTCTGAGAGCCCAGAGGGATACAGCAACAGCTCTTCGATTTACACCAGCCACTCGCACGCGTTCATCCTCCTTTGAATGCCCCCCAAAGAAGCAGAGTGATCTGTTATTTCCGCTTTACAAACCCAAGTCATCCCCTCCTAGTCCTGGACCCCCCACTCTTCTCCTACAGCACCCAGCAGAGATCTCAGGGATAAGGAAATCTGGTGGAGGAGGGGGCTCACCAAGTGAAATGTTTCCTAATGGGAAATGCATCCTCTGATCGCTGGTGCGACAGGCTGAAATACTGGCCTGCCTTTTTATGGAGAAACTGAGGCATAGAAAATTGGCACTACCAGCCCATATTTACTAAAGGGAATTAGTAGTCTGAAAAGTCCCTAGAGCCCAGTTTTTAGCCTGAGCCCAGACCGATGTTTAAATACTTTTACTGAGGTCCCCAAGTCCTGTTGGTAAGTTAGCTCACAGCACCCCTGGGTGAGCTGGCCAGGGAGTTCAAGGCTTCACAGAAGACAGAAGCTCAAGCTGCAGCTGCTGGACCCTGTTCCAGACCCCAGTAACAGGGCACCAACAGAGAGCAGCCAGCAAGGATCCAGGGTGCCTTCCAAATGCCTTTTTTTTTTACATTCTGAAACCCCTTCTCTTCCCTGAGTGAGTAGGAGGTCACCCTGCCAAAGAAATTGCCTTCGAATGCAGTACAGTGAGGAAACAAAACAAAACAATAGTAATAATCGAAGGCTTTGCCTTTTCTTAATTAGTAACCAAACAAGGTGACAGCTTCCCCCTTTCAGTGGGGGAAGGGGGCCACAGGGAGTGTGAGGGAGTGAGGGACCAGGAACCCACCACATTGGCTTGGCTATAAGGAACTATTGTCCTCGGGCTTTTACAATAAGGAAAGTAAGAGCTGTTTTAGCAAATACCTGACTAATTAGAGGGAAAGGCTTCCTTGGAATTGTGCTGCCTTGGGCCGGAGGTTCTCTACGACTTTTCTCACCTCACAGTGAATGGGGTTTATGAGACCAGGTCCAGCAACCTTAAATGAATGGCCTATAATTGCCATGGTGGGGGGGGGGGGGCGGGGGGCTGCCTTCACTGAGGGGAGCTAGTTTAAGGCTTTTTCTCTGGGGACAGATAGGACTGGGGGCAGAGCTGGTCTAAAGCAGCTATAAAAGCTTTGAATCCACTTTCTCAAATTACAAATAGGCTCAGTTCCTCTCCTCCTCGGAAGAAAGCATCAGTCCTGGGGTTAGGGTCTTTGTGGGAGGTCAAGGGAAAGTCTTGTCCAGGAGGCCCCTATCATTCCGGAATGCAACCTGGGGGATTTGGGGGGTCCACTTCATACAACCGTTTATTGAGCCCTCAACATACAGAGATGACTGAGACCGGTTCCCAGCTCAGGAAGTTTAAAGTCTAAAGGAGTGGGGTGGAGTTGGGGACACACTTCTCATTCGGGGCCTAGAATGAGCACAAGAAGGGGCACCTTTGCTTGGTGTCCCGCTGACGACCCAGGAGAAGAGCCGGTGACAGACGACAGCACCCCCAGCTGAATGCCTGCACGTAATCCTTCCCCTCCCGCCACAGTCTCTGTCCAGGATGAGTCAAAACTTGTGGCCCACGGAGGAAAGTGGCGGTGCCCCCAGGAAAGGGACTTGTGGCCCAGTAACTGGGAAAACATTCGAATGAGGAGCAGACAGAGTCCTGGGCGAGATTCCCAAGGGAAGTGGTGAGCGCCCCATCGCTTGAGTCAGCGAGCTGCTGGGGAGTCTAGAGCCAGCCCTGGAGGCAAGCCCTGATGGGAATGCGGATGGCTCTCACCCATGTTTTGTCTGTGATTGCTGGGTGGGGTCTCTTGCCTTCTCCCCTGAATAAAACATATCCTGACTTGGCATTTGTGGTTTAAACAAAGAGAAAACAAATATTTGGGCCTATGACAACGTGTACTGATTCCTGCTCCTTTTGGTGGAGGGAGACACGGTCCCCCCTTCCTGGCCATGCCCTCACAGGCCACCAACCACCCCCCAAGGTCGGCTCACTAAACCTTGTCGGAAACAGTCAGAGGAGCCAGCGTCCTCCATTTCCTTAGCTCTCTGTGGCTTTCCCATGGGGGGCAGATCCGGGGCTGACCTCTGGCCCTTGGACTGTGCCTTCTTAGGGCAATTGTCCCCTTAGCCGCCCCGGCCCCAGCAGGAAGGGCTTCAGGTAACACTTCTGCTCCCGCCCCTGGTGGCCCCTGTTGCTGGATAGCCCTCCCAGTCCACCCCAGCCTGCTTCTCTGGCCGCTTTCAAAGCATGTATTTGGGATGCACAGAAAATGTCCTGATGAGCCTCCGAAGCCCCTAACAATCAGAGAGGCAAAGCGAGTGACCTTTTATCCTGACAACCGCTTCGCAGCTGGTTTACCTCTGCTGTCTGGGCTTTTCAAGGCTCCTTTGGTATTGTTATCTGGATGTTTTCCTAAGAACAAGGGCTTAAAAAACTAGTAGATTCTGACCCAAATATCCGGACATCATGCATAGAATACCCCCACAGACTCACAAGACAATTTGGGATATCTGGGTTGGGGAAAATTCTAAGAGCTGAAGGCAGCGGGCTTGGTGAGAAGAAAACTCTGCTCTCGTGAGTTCGAATCTGGCTCTGCCTTTTACTTTTGGGGAAAAGCTCACGCGAAGATACCAGAAGCTGAAAGCATTTATATAAAGCCAGAAGGGCCGATGAAAGTTTTGATAGTCTTAACACCTGTTCTGTGTAGATAACTTACCAGTTTACAAATGGCCTTTCCATTTTTATGAGAAGAGTCCCACTCACCACACTTGGAGAGTTCTCCCCAAAAGAGAGGTGAGTGCCCTCCAGGGACAGGATCTAGCTTGGCTACTGGGCAGGTGGCTCCTAGTTGGCCCACATGGGGAAATCTCTACTGGCCTCACACTACCTGTGTGATCTTGGGTCTTGGGTCTTGGTCTTGAAGCCTGAGAAAGATGGAAGCGTGGGTGGAAGACAATGAATTTGACTGCACCATTGTGTTTGGAGTGCCAACGGGGACAGCCAGGGTTGACAGCCAGAACAGAGAAGTGGGAGGAGGGCTGAGGGTCAGGGTGGCTGGAGATGCGGTGGCCGCCTCGTGAAGGGAGCTGGGAAAGAGCGGCTGTGAGGGTCAAGGCGGGGAACTTGCACATAAGTGCAGATAATCCTGGCAAGTTTAGCTAAGGAGGGCGGGGGAGGGCCTTGATGGTGCAGCAAGGGGCCGTGGGTTCAAGTGATGCGGTTTTCACGATACGGGAGCCCTGGACACGCTTGAAAGCAGAGGGAAGAAAAATGGGGAGGGTGGGACACTCTTGCTGTTAGAAAGGGATGGGACAGCGCTGGAGCAAGATCTGACTCCCCGCCAGGAGGGAGGCCAGGAACTCAGCTGGGGGCGGGTAGCATTCCAGAGCGTGCGGGGCGGC